>NC_081777.1:31216876-31429376 GCF_963082965.1 Carassius carassius | reverse complement strand
CATCTCTGTTTTAATGTCAGCACGATCTAATTACGCTAAATCATTGTCATGTGCTGACGATATCATAGTGATCTGCTCAAGCATCGGTGCTCTTTGAACGGACAGTGAGGTATTTCTGTTGATCTTTGGAGGCAGTCGAGGTCATGTTCTCGAGTCTCGTTTCTCACCCGTATTTCTCAGCCAGTTCTCGCGCACTTTCTGTTTTCACGGCGCGCTGGTCCTCCAGGTCTGATTTGTTTCCGCACAAGACGACGTCGGGATTCTCGCAGTACGCGTGCGTCTGCAGCTGACCTGCACAAGACATCACAGCAAGTAACCTTTTAATACTGTTATTTTAAAATTATTCATGATAATGCAACAACAACTCGCAGCTTACTGTAGAGCGGTCTTTTGTTTTAATTATAACAATTTATCATGTTGTTGTTGTTGTTAATATTCTTTTTTAGCTGGGTAATCACTCCAAACGGTTTAGTAAAGTTTTTTTTACAAATAAATGTAATTTAATTATTATTATTAAATTCTAATTTTTTTACATAGACAAGCACTCTAAACTGCTAGTTACACATAAAATTAATAAAAAATAATTTTAAATATTTCATGCATTTTTGGTAGAAGTTGTAGTATTTGGCCAATCAATCTAAGCTGCTAGGTAGAATTAAATTCATAAAAATAAACAATAAATTTCTAGCAGTGGTAGTGTATTAGGCAACCACTCGAAGTTTCTAGTTAAAAAAAAAATGCATTACAAATAATATTAAATTAAAAATAAGTAAAGATTATTAGTATTAGTAGCAGCTTAGTTACTCTAAGCTGCTAGGTAAAGATTAAAATAATAATAAAAAATACATATATATTAAAAATATTTTCATTTCGCATTCTTATAGTAGTAGAAGATGATAGGTAACCTACTTGTTAAAAACAAAATGTAACAAATAATATTTAAAAATTAACAATCATAATAATTACTCTAAAGTAATAGTTAAAAAAAAACTATTAATAAAAAATTATATTAAATATTCTTTTAAAAATAAAAAATACCCTAAGCTACTAGGTAAAGATAAGATTAATAAACAAATGCATATTAAAAATATTTTCATTTTGTTTCATTTCTAGTAGTAGAAGATAGGTAACCCGCTAGCTAAAAATAAAATGTAATATAAATAATAAAAAATAATTAATAAAAAAATAATTTGTGGAAGAAAAATTTGTGCTAAGAAAAAAAAAAACACTTAATTTCTGTAGAAAATGAAAGTAGCTGCTCATTAATTGTGGAAACAGAGAAACGTTAATAATGAATAGTAAGTCTGGACTTACTCATCCAGTTCCGCACATTAAGGAAGCTCTGCTCATTGGTGAGGTCAAAGAGCAACAGGAAGCCCATGGCATCCCTGAAGAACGCGGTGGTCAAACTCCGAAACCTGCATTCAGAGCAGAAAACAAGAGAGAGAAAAAAAAAAAATCACATACATATATACGCTTATTAATCAGGATTCATTTTTTTTAAAGCGGTTCTGGTCTGCATCTGACCTCTCCTGACCGGCTGTGTCCCAGAGCTGGATGTGAATCCTCTGTCCTCTCCCGACCGTCCCATCAGGACCGCTGGACTTGTACACCTAACAGGACAGAAGCACTGTATAAGAGTGTAATGAATATCCTGCCATCCTCTGCAGGCAGCGTGAGGTTTGCCCAATGCAAAACGTCCCGCCACAATGTTACACTGTTGTGGTGGTTGCCAGGGGGTTGCTATTTGGTTGGTTTGGTGTACAGTTCCAGGAAACCCGAATTTACTCTTCACACAGTCAAACACAGCCGTGTAACGCACACTTGATGACTGAGAACGGGAAGCGTCTCATTAGTGCTGCGACTCCTGATTGTGTGGCTCTAAAACATCAGCGTTTGTTTGATATCTTAAGTGCTCAAGTGTTTGTTCTTAAGGAGGGATCCCTAATCTATAAGCCCATGTGATCCTGCATTCATCTTTCCCTAAAACACACACACACAACCTTCCAATGCAGTTTCCTCAACAGTTTTTGTTACCATTGGAAGTGTTATCTATCTATCTATCATAGGTATTGTATAGTGTGTATTATGTGCATTATGTCGACCGTCTCCCCACGTTCCCAACAAATTAAGCAGCCTTAGGCATTAAATTACATTCAGAAACAGTGTAATTACCTTGTGCGTGTCTGTTTGCTTTCACAGGGACGCAGTGTTCTGCATGTTTGTCCTGCATCTAGTATTCATGAGCGTGTTTAGACAAATGCGTGTATATCTGGCCTCATCTGAGGCTGCGATCTACACATGCTCTTGACCTCTGGGCAAGTTTCCATCAGCAGTTACAAACTAAGCTGAACAGGACCATGGGATTTTACAGTCCGGTAAACCACAGAGCGGGACTCCACAACAATAAACCTCCATTGCAACCAAGCAGGAAACATCTGAACTAAGGAGACTGTGAGAACAAGTACTCCGGCACACTTGAACACTCATGAATAAACCAATGCATAATGGAAAATATCAATAAAATTCAACCTTACTCGTGATTTTAGTGCCAGTATTAAAACCACTCACTACTCGTTTTTCTCTGAAGTCTATTCCCACTGTGGTGATGAATTTGGAGTTGAATTTGCCGTCCGTGTACTGGTACAGGAAGCTGGTCTTTCCCACCCCAGAGTCCCCCAGCGCGAGGAACTTGATGAGGTAATCATAGTCCCCCTCGGACATACTGAGAGCTGAATGAGGACCTGTGATGGACAAACACACAGCACTGTTACCTCCCTGGCAAGGGTGCACTGTTCTTTTTTCATGCAATTACTAGAAGAAGAAAAAAAGTTACAAATCCAAAAAATAAACTCAGAATTCTGACTTTTTTTTTGTAATTTGGAGTTTATATCTCACAAGTCTCTTTTTTTCCTCTCTCTCTCTCTTTAAATTTAGAGTATCTCACACACAATTCTGATGTTTTTTGGTCACCGGAAACTATAAAAACGAAAAGAAATAATTGCAACATTTTATCTCAGATTATCAAAAATAAGTCTTTGTAAGTTCTGAACTGTTAGATTCTAACTGAGATTAAAAGACTTAATTAATTTACTACGTCATTAAAAAAAGTGCTGGTATTCGGTAATGTGATATATCACGGCGATGAATATGCACGATATTGTTATCGCGCGCACTTCTAAATACCGTGAATAATTATAAAATTACAAATTATTCAGAACTTGGAATGCATTTTAAGAATACTATTCCCATCAAATGGTCAAAATGCACAACATCGCTGTATGCTGCTTGAAAGACGTGTGTGCTCTGATGTAAACAAGCACATGAAGGAGCATGTGAGAGATGCGCTGAATGAAAGCACATTCACTCTCTGACAGCAGATGGCGCTAAACTGCAGAAAATGCAGCCTGGAAAACCCATAAATAAAGCAGCTCCACTACTTTCTAAAACACATTTAAATAGCCATTCAGAGTTTGTGTATTCGCTATGATGTTCATCACAGTGCCAAATACTTTTTTTTTATTTTAATCTGGACTACAATGTGCCCTCGATATTGTTTGAAAGTGTTTTCATTCTTTATTGTTCATTCACACTTTACATTAGGGCTTCATTAGTTAATTCATTAGTTAACATAAACTGCCAATGAAAAATTATTCATCTTAGGTATTCCAATATTTAATAACACGTTGTTAAAATCGAAATCGTTGCAGCCGTGTTATTTAATGAGCTAACATGAACTAAGACTTGTACTTTTTTAACAAAGATTAATAACTTCTGTAGCAAATGTAGCTATTGCTCATTATGAATGTTAATGGTTAACTAATGAGGTCTTATTGTAAAGTGATGCCTTTGTGTCTTAAAAGTTCGTTTGCACTTTAATCGGCGTAAAACTATTAACTTTATATTTTTCTGTTTTGCTTTATTGTATTTAAATGTTCAGTTATTTTTGTTTTAAGAATTTTTTTTTTACCTGTTATACTGTATTATGACCAAATTTCAATACCGTGATAATACCGTATACCGTGATAAAAGCATAAGCAATTAATCTTAACAGAAAAATTTTGTCTATACGGTTTTTATTACGTTTTAGTACTTTAACAAACTAAACAAAAATGAGAAACACTGTCTTGGCAACTTGCTGAAATAAAATAAGATAAAGTTTTTGATATTTGAAAAAAAATAAACTTTATCTGTAATATAATAATTATTATTTCAATTTTTTTGTAGTAGTTTAAGTGACAGCAACCCTGACACACACATTTGTGAACTCTTACAAACAATAACAATAACAGAAGTCGACATGAAACTTTCCTTCACAAATGAACTTTCAGAGCATGGCAGGATAATTAACAAGGTTCATGCTGACTTTAAAGAAATACCCATAATGAACCCATTAGTCTATTCAATCCACCATTTTTTAAAAAGCATTCAGTTAAAATGAAGAAAGACAGGCATTTGCATTGATGCAACAGTGCTGATTAAGTAACAGGAAACAAACAAAAAAATTTGAGACTACATCTGAAGTGTTGCATGCATTTCTATTCCAGAACAGTAAATATGCGTCTGAAACCTCTTTTTTGTTATTGTTAATGAAGTCCATAAATCCTGGAGCCTAAATGAGGAAACAGACTTTGAAAAAGCACCTTTTTATACCTGAATGCATTTACACAATGGCTTTTAATTCCACTCATTTGTCAACTCAAGTTTCTTTTCACTGTAGCCTAAGACTACAATACAGAGACATTCATCAGTTAGTAATGAAGTGTTTCATAACCTATAATATTTAACTCAGAGTTTGCACTAGAGACAATCATTATCAGTCACAGTTGCCTTTGAAATGTTGTCATGCTCTATTTTTATCCGTCAGTACAATATTGCAAAATGCTTGATGCTGAAGTATTATTTTAAGACATTCTGCGATGAGATCTTAAGTCAAGTCTCATCAGGCACCACGTTTCTTTTCTTTTTGTTTCTGCTCTCTTATTGTGAAGAAGTCAACGTATATTGCAATCAGGTCTTAGAAATGTTTTGCAAAAGGAAGTTTTAAGCCCTGAAAGTTGACCACACATCTCACAAGATCAAAGAAAGTTCCTCAACAAAGGCTCTTCCTTTGATAGATGAAGTTATGTGCAGGTTTAACTAAAACGTAAAGTACGTGCGCTTCTAAAGCTGAACTATGATTTCATAACGACTTCATGCACTTCTTGTCTTGACACGTTCTCAGAATCAGGGAGAGGAAAGCGTCCGTCGATGACTGGGTTCTCAGACCGTGTTAAAGCCGATCATATGACTGCAGAAAGAACATAAAAACTTGAACAAATGACCACATTCTTGCACCATCCTGACCATAAGCAGATTAATGTCTGGGACCAAACACATTTCACAGACTTTTCTTGAAATATATATATACACTAGAAAGAGCACATGCATCACCTCAGGCCTGACAGCTATTTAAATAACACTTCCCAGATGAACTAAAGTCAACAGAGTTATACTGCATCGGTCTCAGGAACGAGATTACCCAGAATGCATTTCAGTGTTTATCACAGATGAAATCAGTCACTTCATTATGGCGTGTCTTGGAGGAAACGTTCAGTGAAACTGTTTATCTAGAAGATTTGCTATCTTACACACAGCAAAACTTCTCATTGTCATGATATGTGACTAAAGGAACACAGACTAGTTAGAAATGCATTTAACTAACTAGTAAAGGCATGTATACGAGCATGTCTAGTGGTCGCCCAAAATATGATTTTCCATTGCTGATCCAGTTAAGAAGAATTATCAATAAGGATGATGCACTAAATTGATCAAAAGTGACAGTAAAGACATTTAATGTTACAAAACTGCTGTTCTTTTATACTTTCTATTCATCTGTAAATCCTGAAAAATAACAGCAACTGAGAAGACTACTGATAGACTACTCATATAACCTCAAAAATGGACAAATGTTGGCCAATGCATTGGTTTATCACTACTGGAACCTGTTTTGCATGGGTTTTAAGTGCATGCTACAGCTGATCTTCTTAGCTTTGCAGTAAACAAGCACAAGATCACACTGAAATCTGCTCAACTTTAAGACTCTTATTGTAAAAAGATCATTTAAAGACATGCAACTCCAAAACGCAACTTTTATGTTAGTTCTGTTTTCCATATATAATGAAGTTGATTACATCTACAGGAAAATTGCAAGAAAGAGAGCTTTCGCTTTCTGGAAAGTGCACCAATTTGCAAAAACAACCTCGTCTTTATGTGCTACATAAGCATGAACACAATCCCCGTGTAAGACACAAGCGGTGAGTGTTCGTCTGCATCATCTGATGGTCATTTGATGGACTTCTGAAGACCGGCTGATGCCTTCATTTCAGTCAGACACATCTACACATCCTTCAACGATCACCGGCCTTGTGCAAGAGCTCAACAAAATGCTTTGGCTTCAGCTTCCCGTCCAACAAAAACAGCCTTGATGAAGACACAGGCTTTAATCAAACATTCCCAGTCAAGCTCTGACAGGCTGATTTTTGTCTTTGTCCGCTTCCCTCTTCTCAAGCAGTATGTGTGAAAGACAAATCTCCTGTGCAGACCGAAAAAAACCTCATAAACTTTGACCTGATGTGAGAAACTATTTAGCCTCTTTGAAAATTCACATTTTAGCTATAGTCTTTCAGCGATGCATGCATGATGCATGCTACAAAAACAAAACAAAACAATAAAAACTTGAGCCGGCTGAACTTTAATCTAAGATAGTTTCTTACAGTCTGGCCAGAAAGGAGTCTGTGTTCTGTAGACACTTGTGCGTTGAAGTCATGTAATAAACATCATATTAATTAACACATGAGCGACACCATAAACTCATAATAATGAGTCCGGAAACTATGCATTTTGGAGCTGAGGGCGATGTTATTGAGAAAATATAGCAGATTCAATGGATGCAGCAACTGTATTGACAGTAAATTTAATAAGATGAATATAAACATAAAAAACAAAAACACAGCTGATCGCACAATTGTTCTTTTTCTGTCACAAAAATTTAAATAAAAAAGCCAAAAGGCTCTTTTTGATCTTGCAATTCTGACTTTTCTTAACAGAATTGCAAGTTTAAATGTATTGCAATTTCTATCTTGCAATTCTGTTTCTCAGAATTGCAAGATATGACCTGAAATAAAAAGTCTAAATTGATAAATGTTAACTTGCAAACTCATATTTGTGAGCGGAAAAGCCTGAATTGGGAAATATAAATTTGCAATTGCAAGATTAAAAAAAAAAAATGTACACTTGTTTCTGCCACAGAATAAAATGAATAAAAAAGGTATGGTGACTTTGTATCTCACAATGCAGATTTTTCTTCTGAACTGTGTTCATATCTCACAATTCTGAGTTCATATTTAGAAAGTTATTGAAAAATAAAGGTGCTTCACGATGCCATAGAAGAACCTTTAACATCTGAAGAACATTTCGTTTTAACAAAATGTTCTTTGTGGCGAAAGTAGGTTCTTCAGATTAGGTAAGAAAGAGATGGTTCTTTAAAACCTATGACTGAATGGTTCTTCGTGGAACAAAAAATGGTTCTTGTATGGCATCACTGTGAAGAACCTTTATGTATCTTGATTGTGAAGTGTGTGCTGAAGATGTGCAACAGGACAAAAACATTCTTCATTAACTAAATAACGACTCATATCAAAGCGACAGAGTGATTTTTGTCATTCACACTCCAGTCCTGTGCACTGACAGCTTTTATAAAGGCTCTTTTGGGCTTTCTGAAGGATGTGGAGCGTAAGATTAAACATCATGCTCAACTAATAACCATCAGCTGGTGCTCATGTGCTCTTGGCATCCTGTCATGTGACGGTCCTGTCAGTCCCAGCCCTGCCAAGACTACTTAAAACACACACACACACACACACAATTGACTTCAGTCTATGTTCATTTCATTTGCTTTCTCTAAAACAGGCAGGTGAGACCGATGAGCCCATTTTTAATGATCTGAGATTTGTGGAAAACTCTTCTCAGGACAGATTTAAGGAATTATTTAAACAAACATTTCTCACTCTCACGTTCCAAATGTTTTTCCATGCAACACAAATCACAAATTTGTAGAATATTCCTCTGCTTTGCATGCAATGAAAGCGAACGGGGCAGTAAAGCTCATAAACTACACACTTGTGGAGTATATTCCAAATCTTCTTAAATTGTATGAAAGGTTTGCATGTGAAACTGACTGATATTCAAGTCTTATATATATATACATATCACTCTCAAATGTGCAGACATTCCAACATGGTGCATGAAGACAAGTCTCAAGTTTGATGTAAGTGACATTAAATATTATTGGCCAAAGTGAATTTAAGTATTAAATCATTTAAGTATGATGTTAAAGACATCTAATGAAATTAATTGCATTTTAATTGCATGGAAAAACATGGATATTTCACAGGAATAAAAAAAAAGAAGAAAACATAACAGGTTTGGAATGACATGCAGTGAGAAAATGACAAGAAAACAATCATTTTGGGGGGTTGAAATGTTCCTTGAAGTCTCAAACTTGTACAAAGGGTGTCAAATTCAGAATCCCATCATGACCATGGTAAACCGATTCAAAGAATAGAGTCATAAACATATGTTATCTTACAGTATTTCCCCAGTTAAGCAAGAAAGAATGGAAACTTGATCATTCAGAAGGGAAATTATCCCAAAACCAGACATTCCTGAGAGGTAACCTGATCTGGGAGTGAAGCAGTGTATTTTCCTGGTTACTTCTTCCAATGTTAGGGGTAATGCATTACAAGTAACGCTAATTACGTAATCAGATTACCTTTTATGAAATAACTAGTAAAGTAAAACGTTACTTTAGAGACATTGTGTGTGAACATGATCTTACTGTAATTCTAGACTAAATATGAACACTTATTTAATCATCTCACCTGCACAAAAACCGACTCATTATTCCTCAAAATGAATAAAAACAGTCAACTGCAAACGCAGAATATTATACATATCTGCAATAATTAAATATTTTAAATAAGACAAATATTTTCTTCATGCGATTAGTTTGAGCTGCGCCCTCTACTGTACAGACAATAATTTACATTTCCTTCACCCTGAAGTGCATTCATTACACTTTTGATGTAAAAGGGCTTTCATATTTGCAAAAACAATACCTTTTTATATTAAAAACAAGCAAGCAAGCCCTGCATAGATTTAACAAGCAACTCAAAAGTAACGTAACGCGTCACTTTCCATAAAAAGCAACTGAGATAATAAATCGTTACTTTTTCTAGGGAGTAACGCAATATTGTAACGCATTACTTATAAAAGTAACGTTCCCCGTTTCCTTTCTGATCAGATTCAGGTCACAGTTATATTATGATGGCTAGATTTGATCTAGGATTGATCCACGTGTGTGTTCAGATGAACAGCAGCTTTTAATCACTAACCACGCATAATTATGACATCATAACATAACTACACAACATATACAGTAGCCTTTATGCAATATATTTAAGATGCATATGAGGTTAGTGTCACATACTGAATATTTTAACGTGAATACACTTCTACGCCAACATGTAGGTCTTAATTAAATAAACGCGTTGACAAGTGAGCAAACAGTTAACATCAGCTTCTGAAGTGTTTTACGTCGTGGAAAGCTTTACAATAACATTCGCACTTACCAAGTCAGTGATCTGAACGTCTGCTGATCTCTTTAGGCTTGCTTTTTCGAAAATATCAGACCAACTGAAAACAAGTTTAAGTGTGTGGCAAGCTACAGTTTTTGAAGCGATGGACACTTTGTTTCCTAAAGTTGCTCCCACACCCACATACAGTGACGCAACACTTCCGGTGTTCTCGCAGCCCTGGCTTAGCTCATGAATATTAACTAGATATCGCTGACGCTGCTTAGAGACCTTCCTGGAGAGACCACCGCGATAGTAGTGTAATTAATATTATTAATCAGGCTATTTAGCCAATCGGAAAGGACTAAAGGGAGAACGTCACGTTGCGTGCTTAATATTCATGAGCTAGGCCTTCGCCATAGTAGGACTAGTCCGCTCGCGCCCGCTTTCTGTTTAGAATGTACGAAATAACTTAATAAATTATTTTAACTAGTGGTCAGCTTTTGGTTTCTGCATCTAAAATATTTTTTTTAAGTATGTACAATTTGTTCAGCGTGCTCTCAAGCTCTTTCAAAACTGTAAGTGCGTGTGTGTGTGACATCTGGTGTTGTAAAATGTAAAAGGTACATGAAAAGTTACATTGTTAAAAACAATTACAGTTGAAATGTTTCAGTCTCTTTGGTTCTTAATATACTGTGTGCTGGCTTCTTAAGCATTCATGAATGTTTGCATTGTATGTAAGAGATAATGAGTCCCAATCTGGATCCCTGTCGAGAAAATCTTTATTCATTTTATTTGTATATGTATTCTGTTAGTACATTGTATTTTTATATTTCACATAAAATGTGTAACTTTTTTGATACAAGCTTAATTCAATAATTGTATTTTAAAAAGTTAGATCATTTGTACCATTGTATTTTTCACACAATATATTTATTTTAAAATGAAAAACATCTTGCAGATTCTAAAAGGAGGATTTTTTTTTTTAAATCAATTTTTGTTTTATAATTTTTTTTAGATTTTTATGTTAATTTTGAATTGTTATATTTGTTTTTTAAATAAATGAATCGAATGGTGTAGAATCTTGTAGTTTATTTGCAGTGCTACTTATTAAGTATCTCTAAGTAACACCATTCACATAGTACATGGGAATAACAAGCATGTAACACCGTGGCACATTCAGACTCCGTCTTGGGCTGCAGATGCATCTTGCTGTGCTTGTTGGGTAGTTTCCGCTCTCTGCTCTTCTGGGTCAGACTTGAGGTCTTGATCTGGTGCAGATGGAGGTTTTCTGGGTGCCTCAAACATAGGCCTGTAGATATACACACCTCCCACCACTCCAACCAGAGTAGCAAACGCAATCTGATTAAAGGGGATCCGTCTTCCAAACATGATCTTATGTTATGAAGGCACTAGACATCCCACTGGGGAAAAAAAGCAGAAAGAAAGGTTTATGATGACATACTAACAACCTGTTCTGGAGTCAATCAGATATTGCGGTGTTTTGAATTTTAAGTATGCATAAATGAGGTACCGTGCACTACTGTATTTACATTATGCATGGACCAAAACTTTGGTGACGACGGCATTCACTTAAATTAATATTTCCTCACTCACCCTGAGGTTTTCAGTCGTTTGTTAGAGTAGTGTGAAAAACGAGGACGAACAAGCGACTACGGCAACTCGCGCAGACCAAACGTGACGTATGTTTTCGCATTTAAATTATTTTTTCATCTTGTATTTAAAATAACATGTGCCTGAACCAATTTACACGAATAACGGAAAACATATTTATGAATTTAAAATTATTATTTAAAAAGAAATTAGCGTTAAGAGTCTGTTGCTGTGCTCTTATTAGATATTCATGAGGTGACGCGTGACGTCGACAACCAAACACGGAAATAGGCTTTGTTTACACTTTCGGTTCACAACAGCTCTCAGTAAATGCGCCTCAAAATGATGAACACATACGTTTGGAGTTAAAATGCTGAAGTTTAAACCCCGTGTGAGGCTCATGTGGAGACATGGAGAAGATTCGAGAGCGCTTTAAACAGAACAAGGCTTCGTGTGAATCAGTGAGACTGAGGAAGAGGAGCTCCATTCTGTACAGCACAGACATCAAAACACCTCAAACACTCAGTGAGACTCTGATCCTGGAGGAATATTCAGATTATTTTGCGTAATGTAATATTAGGTTATCAAAAAAGTAAAGATCTTAAGCAAGTTTGTGTAGATTTTGCTTTGCATTATTAAATTGTATTATATTGTTAATCATGAAATAGGCATGGAAACATCATGTTTAGGTCCCAAAATCAATAAAAATGAGACAATAAATAAAATTGTGAAAACTAAAATGAATGCATTTTTTAAGGGCTATTAATTTTATTTTTATTTTATTTTTTTGCATTGTGAAATTATTTTTATTATGACAATTAAGTGGATTTACCCCCTAAATTCTAATTTCAGTCTGCTAATAAAATCTAAATAAATCAATTATAATTTATTAATGATAATATTTCTTGAACAATGTAATAGCCTACTTTTAATCAAAAGACGGTAATGACCACTATAATTAAATAATTTATATTATTATTATTTTGCATTATTTTCATGAGAATTCAATTTCCCCCCTAAATTCTCTTTAAAATATATATTTATTTAAATAATACTAATCATATATGTATCGCATTGAATTGCATTTAAAAAGTAGCTAGCAGTGATGATGCAGCGAATTTAATATGCAAATTCGACCAAAGCAAAAATGAACACTTGAATCAGAATGAAAAGTAAGACATCCATTATATTAATCAGCAGCCAGCTTGCTCGGATGATTTTGCCTTCAGCCAATAAAACACATTCATCACTACTATCTATGCATGCAAAGATTAGAAATGTGTGTTAATTATGTGACTTCTGCAGAAATCTTTGGCATCAGCATCGCAGTTTTCTCGGTCGGATTCCGCCTGCTCAACTGCGTCCTGATCCAGACCAGCTTCGTCCCAGATGAATACTGGCAGTCGCTGGAGATCCCCCACCGAATGGTCTTCAGATATCCTTGTTTCTACACTGAGCTGTTTAGTCTGAAATGCAATATGCAAATGAGATCCTTAACATATTTCTCACTTATGGCTATGAGACGTGGGAATGGAAAGAAGGCATCCGGGGATATTCTTATCCTCTCCTGTTTGCTCTGATGTACAAACTCCTGCATCTGATGAATTATGACACGGTTTATTTATTGGTAAGACTTCAGTGCATTAATGAGATAGCAGGTCTGATTGTTCTCTAACATGAATACCTGTTCTTGCAGGTGTTTGTGCCGCGTGTTTTCCAAGCGCTGTTGGCTGCGTATGCCGACGTGAAGCTGTACAACCTCGTTCTGCAATGGGAAACTCCTGATGTTGCCAAATGGACAGTAAGACGACAATCTTAAAGGAATACTTCACCCAAAAATTAAAATCTGCTGAAAAAAAGTATTGTTTTGGAGAAATGCAGTGTGTCATCAGTGGATGCTCTGCAGTGAATGGGTGCCGTCAGAATGAGAGTCCTAACAACTGATAAAAACATCACAATAATCTTCACAACTTCAGTCCATCAGTTAATGTCTTGAGAAATCAAAAGCTGAAACAAATCCATCAAGACATTTTTAAGTAAAACACGACTCCTGCTTGATTCAGATGCAGATTTCTCTCCTGATTCAGACCAGACCGCTTTTTCAACTTTTTTTACAGACTTATATTTAAGCCAAAAGGTTTGACCAATTTTAATTATGGATTTGTTTCAGCTTTTGATTTCTCAAGACATTAAGCGCTGGACTGAAGTTGTGACGATTATTGTGATGTTTTAATCAGCTGTTTGGACTCTCATTCTGACGGCACCCATTCACTTCAGAGCATCCGTTGATGAGACACTGACGCAATGCTCCATTTCTCCAAATCTGATGAAGAAACAAACTCATCCTAATCTTTGATGGCCTGAGGATGAGCAGATTTTCAATTATGGAAGAGCTGTTCTTTTTTTATGATATAATGCAGATGCACAAACATTAACTTGACTGCTTTCATGCTGGTTTGACTCAGTTCTGCTGTGTTTTCTGTCAGTATTTCTGCCAGCTGTGTTCATGGTTCACCTGGTTTTGCTGCAGCCGGACTCTGACCAACACAATGGAAACGGTTCTGACCACCCTGGCGCTTTGCTTTTTCCCTTTACCCAACACCAAAACACACAACAGGTAGTTTATTCCGTGTTAACACAAATATTACTTTTTCTGAAGAATGATAAACATTTATAGTGATGAAAGCCAGAATCTTAAATGTCTTGGATACAGAGTAATCTACGTTTTTGTGGAGAAGACTCAAATGGGCAATTTCAATCAAATGGGAGATTCAGAGCCAGATTACAAGGGGTTAAAAATGACTTTAGAAAGATGCCAGCATCAGAAAGTTATTTTTCCACAGAGATTGGTAGGTTTGTTAGTAAAAACTGTCCACTCTAGTAATCTTTGTTGAATTATGTGCTAAAGGTGACCAATTGAAAATGGGGAAACGGCACTTTTCATGCGTTTTCTCTAAAGTTTGCATGCCTGTAACTCAAGAAGTATTAAAGATATCTTAATGCCCCTTCAGATACTGGTTCTTAACAAACTTTTCTTTTGCCTTCTTTATTTTTAAAGCCCTATTTGGTTCGGTCCCAGAGATATAGGAATTTTAATATGTCTCCAGGAGTAAATTGTTAAGATGTACATTTATTTAGTGTCATTACACACTAGTGAGTGCACAGACCTGTTACAGACTCTTTTTTTTCTGCTCTCTTCTCTTCAGCTGGAAGTATTTGTCTCTGGTGTCGCTGGCCGTCGTTGTCCGTCCCACAGCTCTGATCGTCTGGCTTCCTCTGCTCTTCTATCATTTCTGTGTGGAACAGAACAAGCTGAAGCTCATCACACAGCGATGCTTTCCCATTGCGTAAATATTGCATTTGTTTCCCTTGAGGTTTACAGTTTGGATACTGGTGATAATCTGTTAATCTCTGTATGTTCACGAATCATTTGCGCAGGGTTCTGGCTTTGGCCGTCTCGACACTGATCGACTCTGTCTTCTATGGAAAGGTAGTTTTAATTTTATTCACAAACTTTAGGATTACAGAAATAAAAATATAAATGTTGATTGCTCTGAGCAAAATGCCTAAACCAACAAATTTATAGATTTTTATGAGTGAAATAGTGTTGTCAAGATCATGGTCTTGTCATATTTCAACCCCAAAATACATAAATCAGAGTTATTTTAGTTTTATATACTATTTTTATTAATTATATATATATATAATTTTTTATTTATATATTTTTTATATATTTATTATTTATTTTTTATTTATATATATATATATATATATATATGTATATATAATATCCTAAAAATTAAAATTTTAATTAAAATGTATCTTTTTTATTTGATTTAATTTGAACACTTCAACTAAAATGGATCCTAATATCTATTTTTTTTTACCGTAAATCTAAACTTTATGTATTTTTTATTTTGGCTTCACTTTTAATATGATAATATATAATTTAAAAAATATAATATATGTATATGTGTACACACACACACACACACATATATATATATATATATATATATATATGTATATATGTATAATTATATATATTTTTTTTATTTTAAAAAGCAGGAATGAGTATGTAATATAAATCACTTTGAGAATAATAAGAACATCAAAGTTAAACATCTGGATGCATTATGATATCAAAAAAACAAATAGGGAGGAAAATTTACTTAATTGTCATGATGCAAAATAATAATTAGTTGATTATGAGGTGAAATATGACCCGAGTCATGTTCTTGACAGTCTTCATGTCATGATTTTAGAAGCTTTCAGGCTTAGACTGAAGTCTGTTCATCTGTGTTTCTGAAGTGGATCCTGGTCCAGTGGAACTTCCTGAAGTTTAACGTGCTTCACAATGTGGCCGAGTTTTATGGATCTCATCCGTGGCACTGGTACTTCACTCAGGGTCTGCCGGTCGTGATCGGCCCACACCTTCCTCTCTTCCTGCACGGATGCTCACTGGCCACCAAGAAGCACAGAATCCTGCTGATTACCATCTTCTGGACTACAGCTGTTTACAGGTGCACATCTGCATTTAGTATACCACATACAGACAGAGCGTTATGTTAGAAACTATATAGATGACCATGTAAGTACCTAAATATCAGCATCTGCACTACATTGCATATATTTTTGCTCAGTTTAGGCCTGATCTGTTTTGTCATACATATTTATTATGATTTGTGACCCTGGAGCACAAAAGCAGTCTTGAGTCTCAGGGGTATATTTGTAGCAATAGCCATCAATACATTGCATGGTCCAAAATTATCAATTTTTCTTTTATGCCAAAAATCATTAGGATATTAAGTAAAGATGTTCCATGAAGATATTTAGTAAATTTCCTACTGTAAATATATCAAAACGTAATTTTTGATTAGTAATATGCACTGCTAATTCATTTGTACAACTTTAAAGATGATGACCCTCAGATTCCAGATTTTCAAATAGTTGTATCTCGGCCAAATATTGTCCAATCATAACAAACCATACACCAATAGAAAGATTATTTATTGATGTATAAATTTCACATAATTGACTGTTATGACTGGTTCTGTGGTCCAGCGTCACATATTATAATACACAAGCCATAAAACCTGATAGATCAAATATGATACTCACAAAAAAAAAAAACATGTGCATTTATTACATTTAAAAAAAAATTGTCTGAAGTTTTCTATTTCATAAAATGCTTTACAGGGTTAATGCACTATGGTATTAAAGAAGTACGTCAAAGAGTACAGTAATTGTTTCATATGTAAAGAAACTAAAATCTGTTTTATTTAGCTCATTAAATGTGTTTTTTGCAGTTTGCTGCCACACAAGGAGTTCCGGTTTGTTTATCCAGTGCTGCCATTCTGTATGATATTTAGCGGTGAGTGCATGAACATTTAGCCGTCTGTGTAGATATGAAAGCGTTCTGAAGGTCTTTATGTGCTCTTGCTGACAGGTATGTCTCTAGCGAAGCTGCAAGCATGGAGGAAACCTGCTGCTACCTCCCTGCTGCTCCTCAATCTGATTCCTGCGTTATATACGGGTTTGATTCACCAGCGTGGATCTCTGGACGTTATGCATGACCTGCAGCACCTGTGTGACCCCAGCAGCTCTCAGAGCTCACCTGAGCTGCTGTTCCTCATGCCGTGTCACTCCACACCGCTCTACAGGTGACCTTGTGCATCTAAAACCATTACGGTCTTCTTTGAAGTACTTCATAAATACCATAGTGCATTAACTCTGTAAAGCACAACTTATAAAATTACAGTCAGAAAAAAAAATATTTTATGAAATAGAATGGTTTTTCAAATGTAAAAAAAAATTTAAAATGATGTAATAAAAAAACAAGACTGCATGTGCATCATATTTGATCTATAAAGCTTTTATGGCTTGTATATTAAAAAAAAAATTCTATTTATATATATATATTCTATTTATTCTAAGGCCAAAACTGAGCAAAAATGTGCAATCTGGTGCTAAATTAAGATGAAAATATGAAAATAAATCAATGAGATCTTTAACAATAGAGCAGATACTTGCATAACATTATAAAAATATCAGTTGTCACTATATCTTCAGTAATATGGCTTATTAAGATGAGATTTAAATGCTTTGTTTGTCTACTATAATGTATTAATAATGTTATTTATCCAAAGTTTAAATGCATTTTAATATTTGCAGATTCTTTGTTACATCATACATTGGTTGTTTGTCATGTGCTTCAATGCATGATACCTTTTAAAGGCATAAAAGTGAATGGATAAGAATTATAATGCATTATAACTGTATGCATTGAATGCAAATGCATGCATTACAAATGCATTAAATATGAAGGCTTCAGTTAAAGTAGCTTTGTAGCTTCAAAACATAGAATGCAATGCAATTATTGAGAGATGAATAAACAAAAGTTCCTGATCAAGTGGAGTTGAGCTGCTTCAGTCCAGTAAGTGTTCATCTGGAAATATTACTGCAGTTATTATTGCGTTTACTTGATAAAAATCAATAAAGATTTGACAGTAGAAAGACGTGAAGCAGCAGCTGCATTTGCACTAGTGTGAACTATCATTAAGACGACAGAAAGCATGGAGTAGATTGTGTGTTATAGATTTAAAAGCAGTTTTGATCATGTTAGAGGTCTTAGAAATGTGCAATAAAAGGCTTGTTCATGTTTTGCAGTCACCTTCACTGTCCCCTAAAACTGCGTTTCCTGGAGTGTCCACCAGATCTCACAGGAAATAAGGAGTATGTGGATGAAGCAGACGTGTTCTTCCGAAACCCTCTTCACTGGCTCCAAACATCCTTCCCATCTCAGTCCACGTTACCTTCACATATAGTGCTGTTCGACTGCCTGGAGAAGGTAGAGGAGCCGAAACAATCAAGTGCAGCGTTTACAATCACTGATGGAACTTGCCTGCAAGAGTTTGCATAAATCAAAAATATTTCTTTCTCTTCCAGGAGATTTCGTCGTTCCTGGAGGAAAACCGATTCGCCAAACAAGCTGAAATATTCCACACACACTTTCCCGAAGGTCGAGTGGGAGGAAACATATTAATATACACCAGAGGATCCGCACCGAAGACTAATTCAAGTTTTATTTTTGGAACCGATTTCAAGCGTACATAAAGAGTGTATTTTGTTTTGATACGCTGTTTTTCATATTTCACACTCCAGAGTAAAATCTGATCTATTTTGGTTTATAGCAGGAGAACAGTCATCAATGAAGCAGTGAAAGACTTTTATTCTAAAGTTCAAGTGCATTTGTGTTCAATTACAAGGAATGTAATTTAGCCGATAACCACACAGAGAAGAAAAAGAGGGGAGAATAATGCACTAAATAAGTGCTACATCTTAAATAATATCTTTTACTGATTAGCATGTTCAAATAAAGCTGGTGACACATGACAGAAACCATATTATTTCAAAGTGAACTTTATAATTAAGAGCAGTTTTCATTATTCTTCCAACTTTTGAGATGAAAATGGGTTCAATATCATGTATTTAATTGGTTAGTTGGTCCTAAGCAAAATTAAACACACTTTTTAAATTTTTGTTAAAAAAATATTAATAGTTCATTAAAACGCAACTAAACAAATTGCCTTTTTGGTTGGTAATCCAAAATAATTTGCATATTCATTAAAATAATTTCCAATACTGTTCAAGGAACGGCAACACAAATGTGCCTCGAAAATACCTGTAATTAATTGTAAGCTGCTTAAAAGTCCAGATAGAGAAACACGTGTGCAAAAAAATAAACTAAATCACAGAAAAGGTGAACCCAAAGCTCTCTTGAACCTTCTCCAAGACAAAACCAACACAACAGGAGCATTATTGAGAACAACTCAAATGTTTCTTCTAATATTTGGGATCGAAGGGCATGGGACCCAGCTCTATTTTGACATCTGGGAACTGTCTGTTAGGGTCACGCCCCGATTGACTCCATTTCTTGGTTCTTTGAGGACGAGGATGCTGCCGACAGTGACGCCACGCCTTGACCTTCGACCCTGGCCTTTCGAAGGGTCGACTGCAAATTTACAAAACAGGACAGTGTTTAAGGTTTGCCTTGTGCATGCACATTCACCATGCTTTCAGACAAGCTTTTGCATTTTAATACAAGTCTAGGTCTATATATAAATCTTTATGAATTGTTTGTGCTTTAATAGTTTTGAACAGAGTTGTAAAGAAATTATATCAAAAATACAATAAATGTTGCTCTTATAATAGTCATGCATGGTGACTAAAGGACTAAAAACTACAACCATTTAAAATCATTTTCAATCATTAAAATAAAACTGAAATAACAGCCAATATAAATATTAGATGAAAAACTAAACTTAAGAAGCTTAAAAAGTTTGAGATTTTGCCACGGCAACTAAATGAAATAAACTTAAGGGTAGTTTAAGTAGAAGAAATACATTTACTAAAAATAAAACTAATAAAATCAAATAAAAATCTAATAGAAATGTCAAATAAAAATTTTTTTGATTACATTTAATTTTAATTTAAATAATAAAAATATGGAAAAAAAACAACGAAAGTGCATAAAATTACTTAAAATTAAAACGAAAACAGAAAATATATATAAAAAAATGCTGATTCATAACACTATAATATTAAATATATACAGTTTGATGCACAGACTGGTTTATATATATATATATATATATATATATATATATATATATATATACACACACACACACACACACACACACACACAGTATATAACCCTCAACATTGTGTGCACGTGCAAACCACTATTCCCGGGTTTTCCGGTAGTGGGCGGAGCTAATGCGCAAACGGCAATATCATTGGCTGGCGCTCACTAATTATCGTCCATGTTTTTATCTCAGCCAATCAGTTGGAGCGAAGGTACACAACCTGATTAATATTCATGAATCCAGTAGCTCATTAATCCTTAGTGCGTTTTATATTGTTCTTATTAGCAGAATGCGTATAATTATTATCTTATCAGTATTTTGTAAGTTTTTCCTTTTTTCTTCTTCTTCTTTTTTTTTTACAAAAACACTGAATTACCAAACATGCATCACCACCAGTCCAGTTAAAATGATTAACATGCATTCATACATGGTTATAACATTTTTATTATAATTTCTAAAGTTCTATAATTAATACTTGATTATCATATTATAATGCTTGATGGACTGAGTGTACTTTCAGTTATTTAAAAAACATAACATAATATGTTTGTAAAATGGCACTGTTTTTAAATAACTGAAAGTACACTCTTAACATATAAAAATATATATATAGAAATTTACTAGCCAATGGTAATTTAATTGCCGAGGTGTCCATAGAGGGTTGTATGTATGTATATATATATATACAGTACAGACCAAAAGTTTGGAAACATTACTATTTTTAATGTTTTTGAAAGAAGTTTCTTCTGCTCATCAAGCCTGCATTTATTTGATCAAAAATACAGAAAAAACAGTAATATTGTGAAATATTATTACAACTTAAAATAATAGTTTTCTATTTGAATATACTTTAAAAAAAATAATTTATTCCAGTGATGCAAAGCTGAATTTTCAGCATCATTCCTCCAGCCTTCAGTGTCACATGTGACATCAGTCGATCACATGATCATTTAGAAATCATTCTAATATTCTGATTTATTATGAGTGTTGGAAACAGTTCTGCTGTCTAATATATTTGATCAATAAAAGGTTAAAAAGAACTGCATTTATTAAAAATAAAAAAAAAATCTAATAATATATATTCTAATAATATATTTTCTTTACTATCACTTTTTATCAATTTAACACATCCTTGCTGAATAAAAGTATTGGTTTTATTTAAAAAAAAAAAGAAAGAAAAAAAAATTACTGACCAGTAGTGTATATTGTTATTACAAAATATTTAGATTTTAAAAACATAGCTTCTTTTTTTTTAGTTTTTTTTTTTAGTTTTTATTCATCAAAGTTTCCTAAAAAAGTATGTTCTGAAAAAAATATTAAGCAGCAGAACTGTTTCCAACTTTGATAATGAATCATCATATTAGAATGATTTCTAAAGGATCATGTGATAATGATCCTAAAAATTCAGCTTTGCATCACAGAAATAAATTATCATTTAAAGTATAATGAATTTAAAAACAATTATTTTAAATAGTGATAATATATCACAATATTACTGTTTTTTCTGTATTTTTGATCAAATAAATGCAGGCTTGATGAGCAGAAGAAACTTCTTTCAAAAACATAAAAAATAGTAATGTTTCCAAACTTTTGGTCTGTACTGTATATATATATAAAAAAACAGTCTGTGGATTAAACTGCTCCCAAATAAACAATAACACTAGTAAGAACATTTACTTTTTGTCAAACTATAGTGAATGCACTGTAGAAATGTTACAAACACATCACTGCACAATTTAACAATGTCTTTAATAAAATTAATTAAGCATGCAACGTTAAACAGGGGCGGGGCTTAACGACTTGTCAATCCCTGATAGATAAAATCAAGTCACATTAAATAAAGGAAGTAAAACTGGCTCATGCCGAGTCTTCGAATAAGTTTATTCCACACCACAAAGCAGCTTACCTCGGCACAAAATATTTTAAATATGCATCTCCAAATATGTGGCGGTATATGTAATCATCCAGATCGTCGAACACGTCGTCGCTGAGGCGGTGATATTCATCCATTTCCTCGAGGTAATCCTCAACGCTGCTGACGAAGTCCGTAAACAGCATCTGGTCGTGAATGAAGATGCCGTTAAGGAAGAAATTAGCGATGAAGCTCTCCAGCTCCCTCCAGTGGTGGAAATGCACCACTTTATTCTGCAAATAGCTGCGTAGGAGCTCGTTAAACTCGTCTGCTCGGATGGGATCCATGGCTTTGTTAAATAGAGTCATGGACTCCTGATAGGCGCAGTCGAACACTCCCGAACAGCTTTTGAGTGGCGTTTTCTGTCCCATGATGCCGTGCGGTCTCTGAGCGCTGGGTTTGCGTGTGTTGTGATCGGCGTGAAACGAGTCGAAGGTTGATTTGCGATGATGTAAAGGTTTCTGCGGCTGCCAGTCTTCGGTGCGCATGTTTCCTTGCTCCCGCTGGAACGAGTGATGCTCGGGTTTGTCGCGGTGAAACATCTTTTGACGATCGAAGATATTCGAGTCTTTGAAATGCCTGAAAGTTGTTTTAAAAGAGTCGGAAAACTTGCGGAGGTTTTCCTTCACTGCCTCTTTGGCTTTCTTGATCTGCTCCTTGTGATGGTGCACAAACTCCTTAGTGGAGTTCTTCACAGCATCGAAGGTTTCCTTCACTTTTCCCAACATCCCATCCTTGGAAATCTTGGTCTTCACATCCCGGTCGCCCTTCGCTCTCTCCTCCTTCGACTCCACGTACAGTCTCTCCCAAAGATCGGAGCGCTGCTGCTCGAACTTCAGCTTGTTCTCGAGCTCCTGGAGTCGCGCCTGTAGTTCTTCCATCTTGTCTTCGACATCCTCCTCTTTCCTCATTTCCTCCAGTTCCTCCTTGAGCTTGTCGGTCACCTTACGCTCTTTTTCGAGCTCCTTCTGCAGCTCCTGGGCTTCGGCCATCAGCGCTTCTCTTTGGCTCATGAAGCTGCGCACTTTCTGTTTCTCCTCCTGTAAGTGGTCCTTCAGTCGCTGGTTCTCGGACACTATGGAGTCGGCCCGGGCCCCTCGCTCCTCTAATTCTCGTATCTGTCCCCGCAGGGACCGCAGCTCGTCCTTCAGGGCTGACAGAGACACCTCTTCTCGCTCCAGAGTGACTTTAAGGAGCTGGTTCTCTGTGGTCTGGTCGTTCTGCTGAGACTCCATTTGGCTTTTTGTTTGCGTCAGTTGCACGTATAAATCTTGTCTTTGGACCTGTGTTTTCAAACAGAAAATCAAACTGTTAACGCGGCCAGTTCACATGCAATTTATACACTATCCACCTTGTTATTGAATGCAGAAGTAAGTTCAGAGATGCATAACATTTGGCCGAGATGCAACTATTTGAAAATCTGGAATCTGAGGGTGCAAAAATTCTAAATACTGAGAAAATCATCTTTAAAGTTGTGCAAATTAAGTTCTTAGCAATGCATATTACTAATCAAAAATTAAGTTTTGATATACAGCAATTTGTCCAAGCAACACATTTTCATGATAAAAAAAAAATCTACTAAAATAAATTCTATAAATACCAAATAAATAAATAATAAAACTGAACTGAACTAAAACTAAAATGAAAACAATGTGCACCAATAATAAAAAATAAAAAAAACTATTTTGTTTTTAATTTCTTCCACAACATGAGAGATTTTGGGATGAAGCAATAATGCAGTTAGGTTACCTGTAACTCTTCCTGTTTCACTCTGAGATGCTGGTTTTCTTTAGTTATCTTATCCATGACGTTCATGAGGGACATGACCATGCCTTGCTTTTCCTCAAGGTCTTCTCTGAGATTCTCAACCACTTCCTAAACGCATGGAGACTGACGTGAGAGGGACACCCATGAAGAGCGACTGAGCTGGCAGTCAGTCAGATTTTATGTTTGTGAAAGAAGTCCCCAAGGCTGCATTTATTTGATCAAAAATACAGTAAAAATTGTGAAATATTATTACATTATAAAATCACTATTTTCTATTTGAATATATTGTAAACTATAATTTATTCCTGTGATCAAAGTTGGATTTTCAGCATCATTCCTCCAGTCTTCAGTGTCACATGATCTTCAGAAATCATGATGATTTACTGCTCAAGAAACATTTCTGATTGTTATCAATGTTGAACACAGTTGTGCTGCACAATATTTCTGTAGAAAACTTTTCTTTAGATTCTTTAATGAATAGAAAGTTCAAAAGAAAAGCATCTATTTTAAATAGAAATCTCGTTTTGTAACATTATAAATGTCTTTACCGTCTCTTTTGATCAGTTTATTGCTTCCTTGCATATAATTCATTATCAGAAACCATTTATAATTCTTTTCTGGTTTTCTAAACTAAGTCAGATTTAGAAAAATTTAATAATTAGGGAAAAAAAACACAGAGCCAGGGAATATAAAGACGCCCAATACAGCAAAAGTTATATTAGTGGAAGGATAAACAATAAGATAAAAGACACTAAATAATAGCATCTAAAGCTGAATCTGAGAGAAGACAAAGAGTTTGAAGCAAAGATCAGCAATTTAAAAAAACGAGAAACCAAAAAGCAAAGAGACCTATTTGTAGAAAACTGGATTCAAACTCTAGTTGAATGCTAATTTAATTCCTGTTTGAATCCAATTAAGTAAGCAAGCATTTCTATCCGCAGTAAAGCTCAGTGAGTGGTTTGTGACAGACTGACCTTACTTACAACGTCCAGCTCTCTCTTACACGGCGTTTCCAGCTCATTCATGCGACTCTGTTCCACGATCCTCTGCCTTTCCTGAATCTGGACTGTGCCTGGAACACACACACACACACACACAGCACATGTTTTCTGCACACACCTTTATTTACTTGCACAGTAAGGATACTCATACTAACTTTAGTTTAATGAATCATTAACCCTCATAATGCATTCAAAATCTGTAGAAAATTTCCGCTGATTTATCAAACAATCATAACTTAATATATGGTTCGTCAACAGGCATAAATAAAATGTTTATCTACAAACTTCAGCACCAGAACTGTGTGAGATAAGGGGAATGTTTTTTGACACTGACTTATTTCACAGAAAATTTAACAAAAAATATTTCTGACTCCTAAGGGTACTCCATATGTATCAAAATAAAACCCAAACAGAAGATAAATAAATGAATAAATAAATAAACGTGTATTTTTAGGGTCTTTTAACACTTGACCGACCTGAATGCATTAAGAGGGTTGATGAGAAGAGCATGTGAATAAGACAGAGGTGATGTTCCTGCTCACCGTAGAAGTGTCCGAGGCCCATGCTGATGGCGATGAGCAGCGCTAGCAGGATGCATTTGTTCAGGGTGCTGCTGATGGGAGCAGCTCCCATCTCCTCAAACACCTGATGTAGAAACACACCGGCAGGACTTCAGAACATGCTCCATTAATGTTGATGTTGAGATAGCTGGATATATCAATGAGGGTTTCATATCTTGGTTGCATCAAAAAGAATAGGGTCATTGTAAAAAAATCAGTAGTGTTTTGTATCGCATATGTACATCGTTTTCCAGCAAAAGTATCTTTATTTATTTATTTTTTACATTTTGCAATTATATTTATTAGTATTATCATTTTATCTTTGAATACAAAAGTTATCTATTAACATAAAAAATGTTTAACATCATTTCAATAAATAACCAATGTGTAAACAAGGATATTAAAGTTAAAGTTAACCTAAAATCATAAATAGGATTTTTGACATGTGAAAAAAAAATAATAATAATAATAAAATAAAAAAATTATTAAAAATAAAATAAAATAAAGGTAGTTAGGGATAATAAATAAAATATTTTATTTAGTTTCACTTGATGCATTAAAATTACTAAAGCTCTCTCTCTCTCTCTCTATATATATATATATATATATACCATTTTTTTAACAACAGAAATTAAATATGGCAACAAAAAAAATTACTAAAACATAATTAAACCTTAACAAAAAAGATTCACCTAAACTAAACTAAAAACTACAATTACAATGAAAAAAGAAAAATTTTAAGTTTCTTTTCCAGTGAAAGCATGTTTAAGAATTTATATCTGTCATGTTGTAGCATTATTAGCTGGAAACTATACAGCTAATAATGCTACAACATGATGCTGAAAATACAACAAAAATTGTTGCAAATTCAGACAACTAAAGCATTTGTTTGATATAAAAATAAAACACTTTTTTTGTATTGTGCTCGTATCTTATGTGGTCTGTGTTGAGTAAACGCTGGAGTAATGAGTTGTTTCGAGATGCAGGACCTGTTCCTGTGAGTCTCCAGGCTCTGATCCGGTGGAGCTCCTCCTCACTCTGCGCCTCCTCAACACAGGACTGGCCTTCACCTCACCCTCCTCATCCTCATCCTCATCCTCACTGCTGCCGTTACTGCCGTCTCGCTGCATAGCTGAATAAAAACACACAACCCAGAGGAATTAATGCACACACACACACTCACACATACATGGTGATGACATCACATTGTGAGACTTCTCACAATTTATCATCTCAACAGAATTCTCAGAATTGCACATTTATATCCATATATAATAGCACTAAGCTTTTATTGTGATTTCTGTTTTTTTATTTCGACTCAGATTATACCCCTAGATTTGCACACTATCTTTCTCAGCAACAAACAAAATGAATACAAACCAAACTCGGCCATCAACATTCACAATTAAATCGCACCTGTGATAAATACCGAATAACTTTTAAGACGATTCTTTTCTTTGATTTGTAAAGTCAGACTAAATCCCAGGATTAATTACGACACCGCAGTGGTGCTCGTATGCATGAAAACACGTTTTCCACTCACTCGTCTCCAACTCTCTAAACGTGTACTGGCTTCCGAGACAGAGCTCCTCACTTCCTGCTTCCTCCTCCGTCTCCTTAGCAAGAGGCTCCTCCCACGAGTCAGACTCCGCCTCCCGAGAGTCCGCCAGCGTGATGATGTCAGAGTTCTGACTGGAGGAGCTGAGGATCACATGTTCTTCTCCAGCCGCCTGCAAGAACACATCGATACCACTTCTTTAACTCTTCTCTGCAGAATAATAAAACATGCCAGGAGGTCATTCTCAGGTTTAATCGCACCTCTCGGGCCGGCTCCACCTCCTCTCTCAGTGTGAGGTCTAGTGAAGACTCTCCCAAACTCTCCTCACCTCGCTCGGCTGAAAAAAAAACAAACTCAAATATTTCAAACTTGTTTGATCACTTCTGGATTTACACATTCATCCTTTTGTGTTTGTGTCCTGACACACTCTTTTATTACTAAATTCATGCCACAAACCCTGACCTCTAAAACAACAGAAATAGATTTTTCTCTGTATTCGTTTTGAATGACATCCTCACCATCAGGTACATCTGGAGCACGGCTAACCGCTCCATCCTCACACTCTCCGGCGTTATCCGGTCCCAGCATCTCAACATCTGAACCCTGTAACACACACACACACACACACACACAGTCACTATGGCTTATCTTTAGAAGTGTTAAGCTTTCGAAAGTAAGTTCTTCCTTAATTAACAGTATAAAAATCAGCTTTGCTGGTTTTTGAGCGTGGATGAAAAAAGTAGCAGTGATATTAAAGTCAAAAATGTTTTTATCTTTATATTTATTGTTTATATTTAGTGTGTTGTAGATAGATAGATAGATAGATAGATAGATAGATAGATTAAAAATTACATTTATAATTTATAATATATATATCATCCACCCATCCATCTATTCATCTATCTATCCATCCATCCATCCATCTATCATCCATCCATCCATCCATAAATCTATCCATCAATCTATTCATCTATCCATCCATCCATCCATCTAGCTATTATTCATCCATCCATCCATCTATTCATCTATCTATCCATCTATTCATCCATCCATCCATCCATCTATCTATCCATCCAATCATCCATCTATCCATCAATCTATCCAACAATCTATCCAAAATATTTATTTCTATCTTTATAAATAGACCTAAACGTGCTCTTCACCCAGCAGAGAACTGTAAAAGAATTCTCAAAAAGCATGTTTAAATTTAGTAACATTCCAAGCAATAAAACTTGATTGACCTCATTACTGATGACTGTCCATCCGCAGGACGACTCCGTGTCACTGGAGCTGTCGGACATCTCTCAAGCAGCTACTGGACACTAATGGCCACACAGAGAGAAACAAAAACACACATTTGACTATGAAAACTGCATTATTTCACATCTCATCAGTGTTGCTGTCCTCTGTAATGACGTCCACATGAACGCTCATTTATGGGATGGAGATGTCAGGTTGACCCTGTCACTGGTAAATGATAATTCAGCGTTTGCAGAAGCTGTGTAAATAAAGGTCTTAATAAACAAGAAGAATTACAGGCACAAATAAAGAAACTTATCATTACACATCTGACAGTTATGCTGAAATCTGATGCATTCTGGTGCATCTTCATGGAAAACCATAAAGTATTGCATTTCAAAGATGCAAGAGTTCATGAAACGTCTGTAACAACATGCAGTAAATAATATATGCCAGAACTTTCATTATGCTGTGAACTATTTCTTTTAAAACCACAGATCTGAGTCAGAACTATCATCTAGTGGTTTCACTGGTTTGTTTTTCAGGAAGAGCATGCAAAAATAACACGCTCTGGTTTATTTAACAAGAACAGAGCCATTGCACACATATTTCATCATCCAAACACATTAAATGAGTGCAAAGGCATCTGGTGCATGATATTTAAGTGCTTTTTAGTGTCATAGATCAGGGGTTTTCAAACTGACCACAAAAGAAGTGCTAGAAGGTGCAATATATGGTTATATATATATATATATATATATGCACACACACACACACTCACAAATTACTATACAGTTTAAACAATGCAAAAACAAGATAACTACATAAACACGACAACTATTAGCGATTACGATTGCAGAATACATAATGTTTCATCTTATTCTGGCTCATAAAATCGAGTCAAGAGACTCCAATAATCTAAAATTAGATTTATACGGTCATAAACTCAATTTAGTGCGTAGACTTAGCCTTTGAGAGATGAGCAGGCAAAATAACAAACATTGACTATAACAAACACACGGCAGAATATGAATAAGTAAGTGTCTTTTTAATCCGTCATCCTGACTTTAAACTGTATTGAGTGCATTAGATGTTGTCCTCACCTGTTTTAGAGGTAAACTGCAGCGGGAGAAAAGAAGGCGGCAAACGTCCTCAGTGTAACTCTAACATTAAACGTTACGCCTCTCTGAGCCACTCACACTATACAAACAACAACACGGCGGCGCTGCCGAGAGGGTGAAGCATGGGAGTTGTAGTTTTATAAGTAATCATCTTTTAACATTCTTGAACTCTAAAAACTACATTTCCCATGATTCCAGAAATGGAGAACTTTTCATAAATTATTCAAAACATTTTACGTGTCTCTGTTTGCGTGATTGATCTGTTTAATCCATTCAAACAGCAATTCCGACGTTTATGTTTAATTTCCTAATAAATCTAGTTGATCGTAGTAGCTTTTACGCAGTTTTGTTTATGCGCAGGCGCAGTTGACGTAACCGTTCATTGCCATAGAGACGTCCTCACAACACAAGCGTTTGCACTCTCGCTGTGAAATTGGTAAGTTGTATTTCTTATATTTCCTCTTTAAAGATTAAATTGATATTTTTCATCGTTATAGCGTTATAAAAACTATGAATAAATTATAAATAATACCGAAAATATAATAATATGTAATTTTAGTAAATAACAATTAGAAAAAAAAATCGAACTATTTTTGATTTAAAAATAAATCCAAATTGGCTAAAAATAAATGATTGATGATCAACATTTTATTAAAATAAGTGCATTTAAAAATCAATTAAAATAAATAGGCTATAAAATAATATATTATATATATATTAAAATACATACATAAAATGCTATTTATATAAATAAGACACCTAACAGTATAGTTATTAGACACTGTATTGTTAAAAATAAAAAAGTTAGATATGTTGCAGTTAAGAATTTAGCTAAATTAATTTCCATATCCAAATAATAAATAAAGAGTTCTGTCAAAACGATTAATCGAGATTAATCGCATCCTAAATAAACGTTTTTGTGTATATTTGTTATGTATATATAAATACACACACATGAATGTATGTTTAAAAAAATTGTATGTTTATAAATTAAATATATTTATATGTTATATATTCAAGATTTTTTTATATAAAAATATATTATAATAAAATTGATATATATATATATATATATATATATATATATATATATATATATATATATATAAATGAATATAAATATATACATGATATTTTCCAAATATATACTGTATGTATGAGTATTTATAGATACATAATACATACACACAGTACACACACACATTTTGTGTAAACCAAAACTTTTATTTTGGATGCAATTAATTGCAATTATTCATCTGACAGCATAAAATAAATAAATAAATGGAAAATAATTTACTAGAGGTTCAGAGTTTAGTAGGGTTATATATTCTGAATTTATATTATCACTGGGAATTGCATTCGTTATCTTCATAAAATCATATTTTTAACATAAGAAAAACTAAGGAAATAAAATTTAATTAAAGAAACGGTCAATAAAAAGTTTAAAGTTCCTAAAATGATCATCTGGCTTTGGTTACTTTAATAATAGTTCATTAGTCTACACATTATCCCCTTTTAGGCTGTAGTCATCATGTCGAATCCAGAGCAATGCGGTCCGTGTGCCAATCCTGGAAATCCAGTTTTCTCCTGCATGATCAAACCAGGATCTCACACGTCGTCTGAAGATCCAGCGCTGGCCAGATCTCAGAACCTGATGTATAAGACGACTTCCAGCGACTACGGCGCTCGATCAGCCACGTTCGAGTCCTCGCCCTGTTCCTATCACCCCATAACCCAGAGCTTCTCACAGCACCTTGGATTGTGTGGGATGTTCCAGGACAATACCTTTAATACAAGCTTGGACCACCGCTATGTGTATATCCCAAATTACAATACACAGTTTAAGTGATCAAACACATTTGCATTTTATATTTGAGTTACATTTACTAATCACTAATTTAAGATAGGTCTTGTTTTGTTGCACCTGAAACTGACTGCACCAGATGTAACAATAACCTTATCGAATAAAATATGTGTTTGATGTGTTAATACAACAAGTGTTTTATGTTACAAAAGGCCGTTTAATGTCCTATTGGAATAGTTACTTATAGTTGACATGAGCTCTGATGGTAAAGTTGACAGAGTTGTAGTTGATTTAAAGGAATAATTCACCCAAAAATCTAAATTTGCATCTAGTGGTGATCATTGGTGATGAGTTTTTGACACAAGCATTTAAAGATGGAATTAGGACTTTATGCAGACCAGTCAATTTCTTCCACACTAAATCAATCATTTATTTTTCATCCTTGCCTTATACACAGAGAACAGAAAAAGCTCCTGTCCAAACTGTTGCTACAAAATTAGAAGCACACAATTCCCTACAATATCATTATATGCTTAAACATTAAGATTTGTACTCGTGGAAATGACTTAAAGTAGTCAAATCTGTTTATTAGAAGGGGGTGCCAATACTTTTGGCAATATATAGACCCTGGATGAAGTGGGTGAAGCATGGTGGGAGTCGGCATATAAACTGTTTCTTGAAAACGATCCAATAAGAACGACTATGAATAATGTTGATTATTATATCAGAGGCGATAAATGGAATGATTATGGATTCAGCTGTGAAACACATGTTCCTCCAACTGGGGAATTACGTGGTGTTTCTAGAAAGGCGATCTTGGTGGTGATTTCAAGAACAAGAAGAATGGAGTGGGGGGACTGGAAGAAGTTACATGAGACAAGATCTGGTACTGAACCTGAGGATCTAAACTGCTCACACAAGAGAGTTATAAACTGGATTAATGACCAGATATATAACGAGGATGGCAGCCCAAAACCATTGAACAGATAGGCTGAAGAATATTAATGATAATGTTACTGAAAGAGCATTTATTCTTATTTTATCCGTCAGTTTATCAGATTGAGTATATGTTCTGTAACATAGAGTCGACTTTTTTTATCTGCAATTACATGAAGCAACTGATGTACTTCCAGTATTGTGCATGTGACCGCAATAAACATCCATTCAAAAAGGCAAATGTGGTTTTATTGGGAAAATGAATACTGTTAAGATGAATATGATTCAAACATTTCTCCAGAGTAACCAGTCTGTATGTGTGGTTTCATATTAGGAACCAGCGTTAAACACATAAAATGCGCTCGTGTTCATTTCTGCAACAGTGATCCTAGCTTTCAGGAGCTTTATGGTCATGCGGTGCCTTGTATGATCTCACGAATCTTGTCTGAATCGGCTCGCAGAGCTGTGTTGTGTGGGTCGATTTCTAGAGCCGCCTGATAGTCCTGAAGACCTAAAATTAAATCATCAGAATGATATTGTGAAATACTTCCTGTATATCAGGAAGTTACAAAGACAACCAGAGTTGTGTGGCGTTCAGAAATCAAATGACGGTGTCTTTAAAAATCCACTTTTTAATCGTGAATTTGAATTACATTTGTAGCAACAAGAATGCAGAATTGATTCAAATGTAACTTTTAGATTATGAACAGTGGCCAAATAACTCATCATAATCATAACAAAGGCCAGTAGATTAAATTCTAACTCAAGAATATCAGCTATTTTTATAACACTGAATTCAGTGCAAAGATTTCTCTATATAATATTACTCTGGATTTATATGGCTGCAGAGATTGGTGTGTTTTGCATGAAAGCAGAATAACTGATGATCCTGTACCTTCCACATAAAGCTCAAGCTCACAGAAAGCTGTTCCTCGTCTCACATGAGCCTTCAGTCGAGCCGAAGCGTTTGCAGCGACCGCAGGCTTCAGTAACTCAAGGGCCTGTAAAAGTTCACGAGTTAATGTGAAGGGAATCAGTCCACATGCATTTAAAAAAAGAACATAAAGAGTAAAAACTGACCTGAGAGCTGTCTTCAATGGCTTTGTGAAGGTTTCTCAGTTTGAGATGACAGGCCGCTCGGTTAGAAAATAAAGCCGGGATCTTCCTGTTGAGTTTTATGGCGAGATTATAAGCGTTGACGGCAGCCTGGTAGTTTCCTGACATGAACAATTTACTGCAGGAAAAGGGGAGAATTTTTTTTTTTTTACATTCACACATTTGTACCGCACCTGTACACGACCATTCAAGAGAAATTAATACTTTGATTTAAAAAACAAAATGCATTAAATTGATCAAAAGTTCACAAAAAATGCTGTTCTTCTGAACTTCTATTCATCAAAGAATCCCGAAAAATAAAATGTATCTTGTTTCTACAAAATATTAATCTTTCCTGAGCAGCAAATCAATATTTTAAAATGATTTCTAATGAAGTAATGATGCTGAAATTCAGCTTTGATCACAGAAATAAATTACATTCTATCATGTATTTATACAGAAAACAGCTATTTTAATAGTAAAATTATTTCACTTTTTTTTACTGTATTTTTGATCAAATAAATGCAGTCGTGGTGAGCAGAACAGGCTTCTTTTAAAACATTTAAGATCTTACCAACCCCAGCCTTCTGAACGGTAATGTTCACATAAAACACTACCAAATGTCAGCAAATAAGGTTGGAGTAATTAATGACAGAATTGTCATTTTGGGGTGAACTGTCCCTTTAAGAGTGATCTGTGAAACTCACTCGCCCTTCTCTTTCAGCCAGTCTGGGTTTCTCTCTTCCTCTCTCAGGTCGTCCAGTTCGGCCAGATCTGTGTCCACTGCTCTCCTGGCCTCCGCCTGCTTCTTCAACCACTGCTCACACACATGGACACAATTAGACTCTCAATATTACATAATCTATCATTTCTAGAGCAGATCAGACCTCCTCCTCCTCCGGGACGCGAGACTCTCTCAGCGCGGTGGGAAACACTCGTGGAGTGAAGCTGATCTGAATGCAGCCAGCTGATCTGGGAGCAGGCAGATCTTTTGCTTTCTGTTTTCTGCTTCTCTGACCTATCAAGAAAACACAGGAGCTTCATCAAAACAATGGGACCTACAATTTTTATTCAAAAAAGTGTGATCCTGCAGCACAAAAGCAGTCATAATTAGCACAGGTTTATTTGTAGCATACATTGTATGGGTCAAAATTATATATTTTTTTTACATTTAGTCATTTAGCAGAAGCTTTTATTCAAAGTGACATAAAAATGAGGACAATGGAAGCAATCAAAGAGCAATGATATGCAAGTACTAAGTGCAAGGTTATTGTTGTTTTTATATAATAAATAAAAATAAAACAGATAGTGTACAGATAAAACAGAGCAAGCTAGTGATAGAGGCCTTTATTTGCTATCTGTTAGTTGTATAATAAATAAAAAGATTATAGGAGATAGTGTTAGTTTTTTGTTTTAGTAAATGAATAGAGTGCAAGTCTAAAAGGGGCAATTTTTTTAAAGAATTAGAATAGAGAGTGCTAGAGTTAGAGGGTTCAAATCAAAGACATGATCATGTACCATGAAGATATTTTGTATATTTCCCAAAGTAAATATATCAAAACTTAATTTTTGATTAGTAATATGCATTGCTAAGAATTCATTTGGACAACTTTAAAGATGATTTTTTTGCACGCTCAGATTCCAGATTTTCAAACAGTTGTATCTCAGACAGATATTGTCTGATCATAATAAACCATGCATCAATTTAAATCTGATTTAAAAATGACCCTAATATGGGTTTTGTTGTCCAGGGTCACAAATTATATATTTTGACTGCTTCCTTATGGTGTGTCAAAAATCAAAGAAGCGAGCATCACGTCAGGTCCTGAGAAGAACAGTTTATTTACAGCTTTAGATCGGTTATGGAGCACAAAGTGAAAGTGTGTTTACCTGATGTAGTGTCTCCAGTATTACGCATCAGCGTGATCGCAGGTGGAGCGTTTGCACGCTCTGTTTTCTGATAAACCGGTTGCTTGTCCTGCGTGCCCGTTCCCCGTGTTTTTTTCAGGTTTTCATTTTCTTCTGCTGTTTTTCTCTGCGTTTCTCTCCAGAAATCCAGTTCTGCCGTAGCACTGGCGCATTCTCCATCCTTAATCTTCTGAATCCTGTCCCGCTCCTCGTTCTCAAGCTAAACACAGACAGAGAACTCAACAGCAAGCTAATGTTTGAGACAGCATTCAAGTTCATGAGAAATCATTCTGCGTATATAGCAGAAATCAGCATGTGCATTGTTTCCAAAACAGGTAGCTCAAGAATAAATCTTTAAATAATCTAAATAAGCTAATACATTTTAAATAAGCTTTCCAATGAATGATGCATGGTTTATTATGATCAGACAATATTTGTCTGAGATACAACTGTTTGAAAATCTGGAATCTGATGGTGCAAAAAAATCTAAATATTGAGAAAATCACCTTTAAAGTTGTCCAAATTAAGTTCTTAGCAATGCATATTACTAATCAAACATTAAGTTTTGATATATTTACAGTAGGAAATGTACAAAATATCTTCATGGAACATGAACTTTACTTGATTTTTAACCCTCTAACGCTATCACTCTCTATTCTAAATCTATCCTTGAAAAAAAAAGATTTATAAGATCTATATTGATTTACTAACTGCTTGTTAGTAACAAAATTTTATATGTTACTATATAAACATTTTTCTTAAATAAATACATGCAGGTGTTCGTATTTATATATGCATAATAAATATACACATATGTTATGCAAACAAAAATGATTAATTATTTGACAGCACTATTTATTATACAGAAGAAAAAGGCCTTTAACACTATCTTGCTCTATTATACACTAAATAACATTGTTTGCGACTAGATTATTCTCTTTAATCATCATCGCCGGTGGAAAATGCATGAAAACAAGCTTCGTTTTCTTTATTTAAAACAAAAGTTGAAGGTAAGACATCAGAGCTTTCAAGAAAATGTCAATTTTCAAGTAGATGTGTGACCAAAAACCCCTTTTGGACCTTCATCATGGTTTCCAGAGCATATTTCTTCTCCTGTTGAATCCTGGCAGCTTTGGCTTTCGATTTTTCTGCTTCTTTCTCCTGGACTTTGAGAATGGCTTGTTCTCGAATCTGCATCTGATTGGCTTTATCTTTGGAATGAAAACACGCATTTGAGGACAGCATCTTGAGAGCATTTCATTTGTGTTTCTGTGGCTCAGTGGTAGAGCATTGCGTTAGCAGCACAAGTTTGTGGGTTCGATTCCCAGGGAACACGTGTTAGGTAAAAAATGTTAGTCTGAATGTACTGTAAGTCGTCTGCTAAAATGCACAAGTTTCTATGCTGTGACAGAACCCAAGCTCTCTTACCGATGTCTGTGAAGAGCTGCTGCCATAATTCATCTCTCCTCTTCTGCAGAGTGAAGACTGCGACACCGTTTCCGATCCTGGCTTCACTTTTCTCTTCGTTTATTGGCGCAAATAAGAAAAGCTCGAACAGAAACGGGGGGAAACTCACCTGCAGAAGGATTCAGAACATGAAGCGAGCTTCTCCAGGTTACAGATTCACATTTAATTCTTCAGATCTGACCTTTAGATACTCGTCTGTGCAGGTGACGTGGACGCTGGCGCTTTTCACTCCTTTTAAAGGCACGCTGATGTAAACTGTGCTCTGGTTTTGTGTCCATGTGTGATCTCTTACAATCAGCGGCATCTCTGACTCTCGAGATAAACATAAACACTGGTTGCGAAGACGTGACGGTGGTTGGTAAGGGGCGGATCCATGGCGTTCTGTCATTTCCGGTTTCAACTGGTCGGTTAGGTCAGAGTCAGCTTTTTCTCTCAAGACTTTATCTTACTTCACAATACATCAAATAAAATCTAAAATAAAATAAACGATGCTTAAAATGTTATATTAAAATGGAATAATATTATTAAAGACATTAATTAATTATTATTATTACGTTATTCATAAATGGTAGGGAAATACACTACAATATTTTTGACACAATCTTGCTTAAATAAAATCATGAGTGTGTTTTGTGATTGGCACTCTTATATTAAAGAACAGATCTGTCATGAGACAGAATTTGCTTATTTTTGCTCTTGTGCCGACAAATACATACAAAATATGTCAAAATATCCACCTTGGAAATTATGCTTGAAAAAACAGTCAGTTATTTCTTAAGTGAAAGTAAACATGGGATGTGTATTATATTGGATGCGTTCATCGTCTCTTAAAGTGACCGCGCCTAATTTAGCTACTGGCTGCTGTAATGTTAATCCAAGAAAATGAAAATCACTCACTGCTCTTGACTGAATTACTTTGTAGTTTTAACAGTCAAACTAAAAATTATTCAGACACCAGATATAATTTTTGATATATATAGCAAAACTGTAATAATGTGAGATATGTTTAAGGTGTCTGAATAAATGTAGGTTTGATTGTATATTTAATTTTTACATTGAAGACTATCCAGTGCTATTTTAACAGAGGGCACAGCTGCCAAATAATGCCAAAGACATATTTTATTAAAAAAATATTAAAGATAATAATTTAATTAAAAAAATGTAATATATATATATATATATATATATATATATATATATATATATATGTAAACACTTAAAAAAATAAAAAATAAATAAAAGTCAGAAATCTTTCTCTAATGAACCCACTTTCCTTTATCTCCATTAACCTGCCTTATTTTTTATTTTTAATAGTTTTTTACTTTTTTATTTATTTATAATTTTTTTTGTTTGTTATTTTGCCTATTTCTGCACTATAATTTGCAATACTCTATATCTTTATATACAAACTTTTGGTGTGCATTTAAATAAAAAAGTATATCGAATAATAAAATAAATAATATAAATTAGTGCTATCAAACGATTAATCTTGAAGTGACGTGACATTCAGCCAAGTATGGTGACCCATACTCAGAATTTGTGCTCTGCATTTAACCCATCCGAAGTGCACACACACAGAGCAGTGAACACACACACACACACTGTGAGCACACACCCAGAGCAGTGGGCAGCCATTTATGCTGCGGCGGCCGGGGAGCAGTTGGGGGTTCGATGCCTTGCCCAAGGGCACCTAAGTCATGGTATTGAATGTGGAGAGAGAACTGTACATGCACTCCCCCCACCCACAATTCCTGCAGGCCCGGGATTCGAACTCACAACCTTTCGATTGGGAGTCCGACTCTAACCATTAGGCCACGACTTCCCCGCTGAATAACAATTGCATCCAAATAAAAGTGTTTGTTTACACAATGTGTATACTGTGTATATTTATTTTGTATATATAAATACACACACATATATATAAATAAATATTATATTATATATATATAAAGTATGTTTTAGAAATATTTGTTTTCACATATATATTTATATTCATAGAATGTATATGATATATAAATATATTTAATATACAAACATAACATATTTTTCTTAAATTATATATATACACACAGGCATGTGTGTGTATATATATATATATATATATATATATATATATATATATATATATATATATATATATATATACATACATACATCATAAAAATACACAATACACACACATAAACAAAAACTTTAATTTTAGAACACTAATATAAATACATGAAAAGATTTTCACATTTTTATCATTCTAAATCAACAATCTTATTTGTGGTGGGGGTAAATACTGTAAATGTATTTTTGGCATAAACATTACACTGTATTGCTGAACAAAAAACATAATAAAATAAACACATGGTATATCTGTTTGGAAAGTAAAGCAGAATATTGACAAGTGGAATTTTATTCATTAAGAAATACATTCAGTTTTTAAGGCGTATAGATATATATACTGCTGCAGTGTGATGGAAACCAAACTATCACTGCTTTAGGAGTTTATCTCTCTTTTCCCTTCAGTTCAGAAAAATTCTGAACAAACAACTTCAACAGAAGAATAATAGAATAGAATTCAATTGAAAATCAAGACAGATTAAGCAATGAATAAAGTGACATGAAACTATACGGATATTATTTCCTGAGCACAATCACCTATTTAAGGTGGATTGGTAAAAATGAGCAGCAACCTGAGCTTTTATCTAATAGAGGTCATCAGCACACGCAGATGCTAAACATTTGACACGCTTTATGACAATGCATTTCTAATTCGCGACTTTTAGCTGAAGAAATCTGAAATATTGCATGGAATTACACTTGCACACACAAAGAAAACCCAGATATGAAGTTAACAATCAATATTGTTCTAAAACACTAAAGCATATTTAAATGTACATCAAATCTTGCTGAAAATAAGCCCAAGCTGGACTTTTTAGCTAGATCTTTGAAAAGACTGGAAGACCAACTAAGACCTTTTCTTCAGCAGGAGAGTGAAACCAAATATTTAGTCAGTACTTTCACAAAATCCAGGGTACATCATTTATCCCCTGCAAAAAAAAAAAAAAAAAAAACACAATACAATACAATAATTCTCCTCCAGTGAGAAAAGTTATGAAAGGAAACAAAAGGCTGAAATCCATCATCTTTGGTTTGCTTGAAAGTCAAAAGCGATTGAAAGCACGACCATGCAACACTGTTGTTGGTTTCCTGATGTCCTTTCAGTGTGCAGAAATCAAATCTACTTAGGAATAAAGCTTTGAAAAATGACAAAACACATGCAAAAGAATCTACATTAATGCTCGGTGCAACGGTGAACACAGTCTTTGGTTTCAGGCTGTTTACCCTAGAAAAGAAAAATTCAAAACTGATTGTGTCTTTCTGATTGAAATACAGTCAGCAATCAATTTCCCCTGATTGTGAAGAATTTCAGCCGCATGGAAATCTTAGTATAACATAATATAATATCTCTCTCTCTCTCTGTATATAATTTCAATGCACAATACCATCCATACTGAACTTGAAACTCCAATGAGGGAAACTGATCACTGTGACATTTGATTTAAGGAGGTGAATCTCATAAAGCTGTAGAATCAGGAAAATACCTGGCTAATATTTTACTCCAAAAAAAAAAAAAAAAAGAAATTATATACTGCAATGCCATAATTATTTTCATGACAATTAAACAATTAATTTATGATTTACATTAAAAAAAATATAACATAATATTTTATATCATGACAATTATTTTATAACATGACAGTTAAGCATGATATTGTTGAATGATGATTTACATTTAAGAAAATGACAATTATTTTATATCATGTCAAATAAGCAATTAATATATGATTAGGGTCAAAAATGTAAATTAAGCAATGAATTTATCATGATTTGCATTAAAATATTTTTTTAATTAAATAATGTTCTATTTTATATCATGACAAATAGGCGATACATTTATGATCTAAGTTATTTTGAATATAATATTATAAAGACATCATGGTAATGTGTTTAATTGTCATGCAAATAACACCACAATTTGTCTCAAAATAAGTAGCTATTGATTTTCTTTATGCATAATTTAACTTCTTGTTTTTTTTCTATTCTTTTGTTTTTGGAGTAAAATATGACATGCATTCATGAGATTTGTAAGCTGAACTTCTGCATCTCCTCCTCATTTGGTCTCAGGACATCAAGACGTCTCTGAGTTCTTTTAAAGCAGCTTTTTGGGGCGTTCGCCGGCCTCTGGCTGAAACATCTTTGGTTTGATTCATGGATAATCTCATTGTCATCGTATCATCCAGAAGACCAGCGAACCAGAAATAAGAAACGAAACAGCAAACAGCTCAGCGGATGATGGTGTGTCACCGTTGCACATACAGCTGCGTGAAAAAACTACAAAACAAGACAAGTGCTACACTCATGATCCTAAATCTAAAATTGCATCCACTATTTCAAAGCACTAAAGTAACTAAAATGCATACTCAGTAGTAGTACATATACTGCATGTCGAGAAAAATAGATATCTTTGGAGGCAAAAAGCTGTCCTGATTATTCAGATTTGATTATTATTTTTGGTTTCAATCTCTCATCTGCAGCTATTCACATGTTAAGGCCATTGTTTAAAGCTATCGGTTCTGCCGAACTAAGAAAAGCCCAGCAGTTTTGGTAACTTCGTACTCAAAAGAAGAAATAAACTACGGAAAAAGAAATCCGTCTCCACAACTGAGCTAAAACACACATTCAAGCGCCCGGAAAAAACCCTGTCCATCAAACCATGTCACTATACAAAACACATGGCTTTCAAATCATCCCTGAGACAAAGAAATCAAACACAACTGCTGCTTAAAATCAAAAGGTATAACGAGGTAGTATAAAACAGGGACTATAAGAGCAAAAATATGACACACATTCATACGGCAGACCTGAGAAATCTAACATGACCTGAAGTGGAGTCGCAAATAAATCATATGTAAGCATCAGAGTAAAACTTTTAACTGAAAGTTTAACGTTTATGAACCTGAGGTAGGTAAAAAACACCATCCTAGCTGTGTGATGCAATGAGCCGGGTAGCTCCGCCCACTGTGAATTCCTATTGGTCCAAAGTCCTGCATATTAAACAGCAACTATGTTCTGATTGGCTGCTGCTGCGCCTCACACCAGGGTCTTCGCAATCTCACACTTCAGGATTAAACATACAGACAAACGAACATGAAAACAACACTGTCGAGTTAATTAAATACTGAACTGAGGTAGATTAGTTTCTGAAGTCAAGAGAGGCTCTTCCGCTTTCTCTCCCTGAGGTAATGTCAGGAAAACATGACATTCACGACACACATTCATGGTGGGTGAGGTTTGAGTTTCTTTTAGACAAACAAAAGAGAGAAACAAATACATTCACCGAGAAAGAGGGCCGTGTGGACGTCTCGGGTCGTCCAGGACTTGCTCAGTAGTCCGTTTAAGCAGAAGGGGGCGCTAGAGAGCACAAGGGTTTTTTGCTAAACAGGATGTTGCTCCATCATTTCCTGTTTCTGAAGTGTCATTAGGATCACGTGGGGATGCAGCTTTTTCTCTGTACCCTCGTGAACGGGTGTTTTCCTGTCCGACGCTTCGCTATCCTCGCCCTGCAGGGAAGCCGGGTGACTGCCGGCACCCATAGACAGGTTAGTAGCCTCAGTGTCATCATGAGAGTAGCGTCCCGAGTCGCACGTCTCGTGGCTGCCCTCGCTGGAATGAGAGCCTTCACTGTCGCCCCCTGTTGGCCCAAACAGGCCCTGCAGAGAGGACGGCGGGTGTTGAGGAGAGCTTTCTGTGTAACACAGCAGCGTGGTGCCATGATGATAGGAGTAAGATGGACTGGAGACCCTCTTCACATCCTGATAGAGGCAGAAAACACCAGTAAACAACAGAGAAAGAAGAGTTTCTGAACTTAAGAGACATTTAAATGATGTCCAAAAGTGACCTTCTATATATGGGTGTATCCAAAACGCACGAAGAAACAGACACACAATTATATTTTACTTAAAAATGAAGAAAACTAACCTTTTTCGTATCAGTTGTTTTTTACATTGTGACAATAAGAAATGTGGTAATTAAATAATTTTATGTAAAAAAAAACTTTACATGCAAAAAAAAAAAAAAGACTACTATTTAACAATATATTCTAATTAAAATTAATTATTTCAATAAACAGCATCCTTTTAGTATATTCACTGTAGTGTTGTCACGGTACCAAAATTTCAGTATTCGGTACCGATACCAGTGAAAATCCACGGTTCTCGGTACCAATTTCGGTACCAAAGCAAAAATATGCTAATTTAAAAAAAAAACTTTTTAGCACTAAAAATAAAACCAATGCGATTCTTTATACTTATTTACAATAGTGTTTAAAGTTTTTCTATAAGTTATATAATTATGAAAAACAGTAAAAACAAGTTTCACCCAAATTTAATTTGTCTTTTCATTTATGAAATTTAAACATTTTATTTCTGGTAAATAAAGGGGATTTTCTATTAAAATTAAAACATGTAAGAAATATTGTGATTTATTTCTTTAAAAAATAAAGTTTTATAATTTTTTTCAACAGTAGTAGCACTATCACATACATTTTACTAAATAATAGTAATATTTCTAGCACAATGCCTTTATGTAAATATTAACTTTTAGGCCTAATGAATGCATATTTGTCATTTTAACTGAACTTAAAACTGGTGGTGATGCTTAAGATTTTTGGTCATTGATGGTTTCTGTAAAAAAAATAGTAATAGATCATATTAATTAGTAATCATATTAATTATTATTAAAAGATAATACTACTAGGCTACTAATTCTACTATCATACTAATGTATATCCAATGCACTATGAATTGATGAGCTGCTGGGTTCATGAATATTAATCACGTTGTCTGCGTTAGGTCAAACTGTTTTGCTGAAATCAAAACAGGGACGGTACAAAATCAGCGCCAGCCAATAATATTGCCATTTGCGCATTAGCTCCGCCCACTACCGGAGAAACCGGTATGTCTTCTGCTTGTTCAAAAATGAATATGAATAATTCTAAATGAACTCCATTACAGGAAAAGACAATAAAGAATAGTTTACATATAGCCTGTCGATTCAGCGTGGTAAGACTCTCTCTCTCTCTCTCTCTTTTGCATGTGTGAGAAACAGAAAAGATCGCTTGATGGAGAGAGAACTCTGAAGGTCAGATGCTGAAATTAATGCAAGCGTCATGCGCTTCGGTCTATGTAGTAAACAAACCCGCACGTCTCTGTCATTCATTAATTCACACAGAGACACGGATTCATATTTCAAGCAACATTTGCGGCTTAACATTTACAGATACTGGTCCATATGGAGATTTGATTTGATTAATTTATGCTAACTTTGACAAATTCTATGACTGTCCATATTAAAATGTAAGTTTCATTTTCATGACTGGGTTTTGAGATTCCGTCCTCGTTTTCTGCTTCGCGGAAATCATAGCGCTGAACCTGGTTTGAACGGGACCTCGGTACTACCGGTACTTAAAGAAACCTAGTACCGTCACATTTAAAAAATTGTAGTACCGACTTGGTACCGAAGTACCGGGTCTTTTGACAACACTAATTCACTGTGTTATTTATATAATATAAAGGTATGTATATAAATATTTATTTAATAAATTTATTTATTAATAAATATTTATTTTATCGTTATTATTATTATTTGTTTTTTTGTGTTTTTACATTTTGATTGAGCCTTAATATATTTTTATTTCAGTTTTGTTAAATGTAGTACATCCGCCTTTTTTATTATTGTTTGTTGCCAAGGCATCATTTCATTGTTTTATAATTTTTTATTATTTTTACTTATATATATATATATAGTTTTACCTGACAATAACAACACAGAATATTCATCTAAAGCAGTATTTACCACATTTAATTTATACTCATTTATAATAATAATAATAATAAATAAAGTATTATGATAATGTAACTTAAATAAAATTAAAAGCATTATTTTAAATATTTTACCCTCATTCGGAGATTAGATTATGGTTCTGACTGTTTCTTTAATAATCCTCACTGAAAGTTGCATACCTTTTTATCCCTCTTAAAGAAGCTCCACCTCTTTCTTTTCTTCTTCTCAGTGGTGGGCTTCACTGGTCCACAGCTGTTAATGATCAGATTTGTTCCGCCCTGAAAGAGTGAAACAATCATCAGAACACTGTTTCTACAAAACACACACACACACTCACTTGAACTGTATTTTTAGGCAGGAATGTGTCATTTTAAACATGCCTTTGCATCTATGAAATGATCCCTCATCATGGGCATCATCACCTCCACACTCTCATCTTGACTCTGATTGGCCAGACGGACAGCAGTGGGCGGAGTCTGTCCTCCTGCTTGTCTGATGGATTTGGTAGTGGAAGATTTCCTGTGTCGTGAATAATGCATTTCAGTTATGAATTCGGCGTGGAAACAATCAACTAACTGACATTTGAGAATGCATTTGTAATTATATAAACCCATATAATGTGCAATAATTAGCAAGAAAATATCTCTTGGTGTTATTTTAGTATTATTTATACATGATTATAGTATTGATTTATCATCTGAATTAGCGATCTCTTACCTGGTTTTGCTCCTGCAGGCCAGTATGAAGATGCAGATGATAATGCAAGTTAAAGCGATGCACACGCCCACCACAATCCCCGTCATGGACCTCTGATCCAGGTGATAGAAACCATCAGAAAACGCTGCAGACAGAGCAAAAAAACTGTATGAAGATGATGCCTATCTCATCTATGTGAATCTTCACATGAATGGCATGTAAGAATGCAATATTTCTATTGATTTTAACATCATTTCCAGCTCGCACTGCATGACTGGAAAGCTTCCGTTGTTCACCTGTGCCGGGGGCGGAGCCATGTCCTCGGGGGGTGTGTCCATCTGTAGCCACGGTCAGTTCTACAGCAGGTGAGAACGGCCCATCTCCCATCTGATTGGACGCTGAGACCTTCACCAGGTACACCAGACCGGACTGAAGATTCTCCAGCAGGGCCATCGTGACACTCCCTGACAACGAGAGTGACATTATTAACACAAAATATATATATATATGCTCATGAATTATTTATCATAAGACTCGAAAAATACTGTGGACCTTTTGAAAAATACTGTTTGTGCTGTTTTGTAAAAAACGTTTATATCTTTTCATTAATTGTGTGAAACCCAAAGTAAAATAAATAAATAAATAAATAAATACATACTTTGCATTAAGATTATTTAGATTTATGTTGAGAATATTACAATTTTTGTACATGTTAATATGCAACAATATTTTCATATGCAACATTTAATTTAATGCAACGTTTACTTTTGGTCCACAGCCATTAAAATCAGCAAATATTAAATTCAGCATAACAAACATTACAATGGTGAACTGTATAGATATTTAAGGAATCCTAATATATAAAATATGACAATTATATATTTTTGCATTACATTATAAAAAATTCCATGTACATTTATGCTAAATATAATTTCTTGTGCATGTTCTTGGCCAGTTTTTTTTTTTACTGCCTGTCTCTTTAATCTTCATGTGACGGCATAGGATCAGAGTTTTACTGCAAACCGCTGTGGTTATTTCTGACCAACAGATTCAGGGTTTTAGCACATAGTGAAATGTATAATACTGTTTCAAAGCAGATTTACAGCTTTCTTAATCAGTTTTAGTTATTTTAGCAGCTCAAGTCAAACTAAATGAAAATGAGAAATGTCACAAAACCTTTATGATTTTTTTAAATTCAGTTTACATTTATTTTATTTCCAGTAAAAAAAATTTTATGGTTATGTTTAAGTTAACTATATAATGACCCTGGCTAGATTAATGTCCATATTGCATTAATATACAGCTATAAAATAATTTTAAAAATACAGTATTATATCATTACAAAATAATAATACATTACACACACACACACACACACACACACACACATACATATATATGTATGTATATATATATATTTTTTCGTGACACCAGCGCTGTATCTCCCTCAATCAGAGTGACTTATATATTTATTTATTTATTTATTCATAATTATTAAAAGGCATTAATTGTATTTTTGGGAAAAAATATTAATTTTTTTTTTTAAATAAAATAATTAAAAATGCAGACAGAATCAGCGCTGTCCATTTTTCAGCTCTAATACAAAAACTTATGTAATATCTGAAATACTAAGATGTGTGACACACATCATTTATTTTATAAAAAAAAGTTGTAATTTCGTTTTTGTATTTTTCTCATTTTTATGTATTTACTTATTCAGTATAGATGGTTTTATGTTAATGTCAGTTTTTGATATTTTAGTGCAATCAAGATAAACAACATGAAAATTAAAAATGTTGCACAGGCAACCAGCTGAAACAGAAGTTATATATATATGACGGTTTAAGTAGGCACACTCACCTTCTCTCTGCAGGATGTGCCACTCTCCAGCTGCCCAGGCTCGGCGTGATGCGTACAGGATGGTGTAACGAGTCACGGCGATGTTGAGCTCGTCAGGAGCTTTCCAGGACAACAGCGCCGTATCTCCCTCAATCAGAGTGACCTTCACTCCTACAGGAGCTCGAGTGGGAGCTGATCGGAGAACAGACAGACAAACAGACACCTGTCAATCAAAACCACTCAGTGCCTTCACAATAGAGACGGAAACCTCTTCTGTTCTCTTTTCTGCATTCAAAATGCTTCTTTAATACACAAGCTTGCTCTTATAACTTATTTTTAATAATTTTATGTCCTTCTGGATAAACTATTCCAAATGTGACACGGCTGTGTCTTGTGTGTTTTGAGTGATCACATCATGTATGTATGTGTACTGTAGATATTTATATGTATATATAAATACATACACATGCATTGAGGGTTCGAATCCCAGTGAACACATGTTAGGAGAAAATTGTTAGCCTGAATGCAATGTATGCTGCTTTGGATAAAAGCGTCTGCTAAATGCATAAAATATACTGTACATAAAGTACATATATTGACCTTCAGGTAGTGTGTTCTGGTAAACCACGGGACTCCAGGGACTGGACAGCTGGTCCACATGAAGACGAACTGCAAACTCATAATTGGTGTTTGGGTCCAAATCAGTGACCATCAGACTCTGGGCCGCCCTGCAGGAACACACACACGCATTAGAGGACGAGCATCACAATCTGTGTGTGTGTGTGTGTGTGTGTCAGTAACACTCACGTCTGCAGGTACAGCACCAGCGAGGCGTTCTGCAGGCCCACCGGGTTACAGCGCACCGTGTAGCTGACCATCTGTCCGCCGGTGAAAGCGGGTCGGGCCCAATGCAGGAACACAGAGGAGGAGGAGTTACTGCGGGCGTAAACGTGATGAGGCGGCGGAGGGGGCGGGACCAGGCGATCACGGACCGCTGCAAACACACACACAGACTTTTTTAGCCTACAAACTTTTTTAAAAATTCTTCTGAATCCTAACCCTATATGCTCACTAGGTCTGCCTTTTTTATATAAAAAACACAGTAAAAACAGTAATATTGTGAAATATTTTTACAAGTTCAAACAGCTGTTTCCTGTGTGAATCTCTGTTAAAGTTTAATTTATTTCTGTGATGCTCCGCTGTATTTCCAGCATCATTCCTCCAGTCTTCAGTGTCACATGATCTTCAGAAATCATGAAAATATGATGATTTACTGTTCAAGAAACATTTCTGATTATTATCAATGTTACAAATATTTGTTCTGCTTTATATTTTTTGTGGAAACAGCATTTATAATAGAAATCTTTTGTAACAATCTCTTTTTTTTTTCAATATAATGCATCAATTTAAATATTTATTTATTCGTTTGCATACATTTTTTTCATGATGTAAAAATCTAAAAAAATACATATTAGTTGTATTAGCTCTTCTATTTTTTTTGGTATCTTGCATTTGCAAAGTTATTTGAAACTTGAACTTATATAATTGTTTAGAACCACTTAAGCCAAGAATAAGCTCTAGAAGTGTGTTTGTGTGTCGCAGCTGAACTCACAAACACATCCCGGTGTGCTGATGGTCTGGTCTGCCTGGTATCCTTCACCCATCAAACTATAAGCCAGGAGTTTGACATGGTACTTTTTTCTTGGATCTATAATAAAGAAATACAAGAAGAAGAAAAAAAGTTGCTGCTGGATTTAGAATGGGTTAATTGTGTGTTCACACATACAGCAACAAATCAACAGAAATTTGCTTTAAAAAAAAAAAAAAAAACAGTGAATGAGAAGCCCTGTCAGAAACGATCAGCAATTCTAAATTGATCCATGCACTGATGCATTGCTGATCGTTCAGCTTGTTCATGAAATGATGCATGATGTGTTCTGCTACTGATACACATCTTTAATAGCAACAGTACAGATTTCTCACCCTGGAGCACAAAACCAGTCATAAAGGTCAATTTTTGGAAATTGAGATGTATACGTCTTTTATACAGCTTTCATTAATGTACTGTTTATTAGGAGGACAATATTTGGCTGAGATACAACTGTTTGATGTTAAACCTAATCTGGAATCTGAGGGTGCAAAAATTCTGAATACTGAGAAAATCATCTTTAAAGTTGTACAAATTAATTCTTAGCACTAATTCTTATTACTAATTAAAAATTAAGTTTTGATAGATTAACAGTAGGAAATGTATAAAATATATTCATGGAACATGATCTTTACTTAATATCCTAATGATTTTTGGGATAAAAGAAAAATTGATAATTTTGACCAATGCAATGTATTTTTGGCTGTTGCTACAAATATACCCCAGAGACTCATATAGCATTGGATCGTGTGTGTGTGTAGCACATGTGGCTAATCATGAGCAGATGCCCTGAGCTGGAGGTGCTGGTCAGTGAGTTTGTGGTCAATTCTCCAGCTGCTCAACACAAAAGACGAGTGTCCATCCCCCGTCATCCATCTGCTTCAGCCCCTCACTGACTGACCACTGACCAAAGGGTTAAATCAGAGACCCAAAGGCCATGGGAAACACACGCAGAGAGGTCAGTCACGTGACCAAAACCACAAACTCAGCGATCATAAAGAGACTGAGCTCATCTGCTCATCTGGGCTCATCATATATTCAAATGAAATTCACAGGAAAGCATTAACCGTTATAAAAATTGCACTCTAAAAGTTGCTATCCAATTGTTTTGGATTTACTAAATTACCAAAAATATTTTATAGATATGCAACACACAAATATACATTTTAATCAAGGAAATATTATTTAATACATTGTGTAGCATGAATGAACTACCAAATTATTATTCTTTTACATTTTCAGGACTGGAAATTACTTTTTTTTTTACACAACACAATCTTAAACATCCTGATAACTATGATAAAATGCATATTTTAAAATAGTATTTTTTCTTTATAATGATTTTATTTATATTAAATTATTTATGAGCGTCACATCATTTCAGTTGCTGCAGTGTCCATGTTGTCTTGTAGTACTGACTTTAGCCACATGGCGGCGCTACACAACACAGATTCAATCCTGACATCACTGAATGTGTTCTCCGCTTCAGATCCTGCAACTAAATAATCCTGACTTACTGTCTGTAATTGTGCAGCTGGCAAATAACATGAACATGAATGTTTTACAGCATCAAGACACAAGGGTTAAACATAATACATAAATACATATCTAAAGTGTATATTTTTGAATCTGTTTTTTTTTTCTCAGTTTAATTTCTTTTTACTTTTGGGCTAATCACGCAAACAGTCCTTTGGTGTGAAAAATCAACTTTTTAATATCTATCATTTAATTTGGATTAAGATTTCATTTTTATTTTTCAGTTTCCACTTTAATTTTAAAATTTAGTAAAGTTTCATGTTATGTAATATTTTATTCGTTTATTTTTCAATATGCCTATATAGTTTTATAAAAATTATTTTAGTTCATTTAGTTTTAGATATTTTAGTACTTCAAGTTTAACCAAACAAAGATGACAAATGTTTCCTCGGCAACCAGTGGAAAGAAAATAGTTTGTTTTGTTTATATTTAATTCTAATATCATAATATTTCATTAACTTTAAATTAAATTAAAAATTAAATTTATGCATTTAGCATTCGCTTTTATCCAAAGCGACTCATTTCATTAAATTTTTCATATTCATCACTTCATTTCATCTAACTTTTATTTTATTTCAAGTGACAGACATGTTTTTCTGGTTTTAGTTTTCTTCAGTATAATAACTTTTATTTTAAATATTTTTTCATATTTAATTTTGATTTTAATTCTAGTTTAAGCTACAGTAGTTTGGTTATGTGCTATTGACATTTTTATTAGTCTGTATTTTATACATTTCTATGTTATTTTTTTCTTTACAGTTTTACTGATATTGACAGAATGTCGTCTTTAAAGCCTGGCGAATCAGACCTCTATCAGTCGGACTGATTGATTAATGATCAATGACATCACAGCCACTGAGATCTATAGAGCAGGGATGGAGGGGGCGGGGCCAAACCCAGCAGTCCTGTCCTGATTGGACGGTTTGGGAAACAGTGTGTGGCACTGAGATCCACAGCTATGAAGAGGCTCGGTGGAGGGTTCACACACAGATAAAGCTCCGTAGGAATCTGGGGCCAGAGGTCAGGCACACAAGTCAGGACTCTTTCTTCAGGCCATCAGCATTCAGAGTGAGATAAAGAAAGTATTTGGATGGTGAATGACACACAAATCTCACTTTAAATCGCATGGAGAGTAAGACGTGCGTGAGTCCACAAACAATAGCTAGGGGGAAAATAAGACATTTTGAAATAATAATAAATGGAAATCATTCTATATCATTACATGTGATGTTATGGTGCCTTGGAAGTCAGTTTGAGACACAGCCAATAAAAAAAAAGGACACATACTCGACATAAAACACCTCGAACCCTAAACCCCAAAAACACCCTGAACAACTGCCTTCCTCTGCTACAAGAGCCTTCAGATATGAACCACACACTGAGAGAGGGGGACATCTGACCTCTGACCTCTGACGTGGAATCTGTGCAAGTCAAATCCTGTCGAGAGGGTCGGGAAGCCTGGAAAACCAGCCAAAGCTTAGAGATATGCCAGGTGTCTTTACTCACTGTAATCAAACGGACATTTTGACATATTTCAAACTGATATTATAGAATCTAAAATAATATTTCAATTTAATTGATTCTTCGGGGTCTTCAGAGTCCATAAAATATGAAGACATCATGAAATATATATAAATAATATCTACAAAAAAACTACAGATATGAACTAAAAAATTTTGTCACAGGCAAAGAAAAAAGAAAATTATACAAAAAATATTCATCCATCCATCCATCCATCCATCTTCTTCCGCTTATCCGGGGCCGGGTCGCGGGGGCAGCAGTCTAAGCAGAGAACCCCAGACTTCCCTCTCCCTAGACACTTCCTCCAGCTCTTCAGGGGGGGCACCGAGGCGTTCCCAGGCCAGCCGGGAGACATAGTTTCTCCAGCGTGTCCTAGGTCTTCCCCGGGGTCTCCTCCCAGTGGGACGCGCCCGGAACACCTTCCCGGGAAGGCGTCCAGGAGGCATCCGGAACAGATGCCGAGCCACCTCAGCTGACCCCTCTCGATGTGGAGGAGCAGCGGCTCTACTCTGAGCTCCTCCCGGGTGACTGAGCTTCTCACCCTATCTCTAAGGGATCGCCCAGCCACCCTGCGGAGAAAGCTCATTTCGGCCGCCTGATTCCGTGATCTTGTCCTTTCGGTCATGACCCAAAGCTCATGACCATAGGTGAGAGTAGGAACGTAGATTGACCGGTAAATCGAGAGCTTCGCCTTGCGGCTCAGCTCTTTCTTCACCACGACAGACCGGTACATCGACCGCATTACTGCAGAAGCTGCACCGATCCGTCTGTCAATCTCCCGTTCCATCCTTCCCTCACTCGTGAACAAGACCCCAAGATACTTAAACTCCTCCACTTGAGACAGGAACTCTCCACCAACCTGAAGTGGGCAAGCCACCCTTTTCCGACTGAGGACCATGGCCTCGAATTTGGAGGTGCTGATTCTCATCCCAGCCGCTTCACACTCGGCTGCAAACCGTCCCAGTGCATGCTGAAGGTCCTGGCTTGATGAGGCCAACACGACATCATCATCCGCAAAGAGCAGAGACGAAATCGTGTTGTCACCAAACCTGACCCTCTCCGGCCCCTGGCTGCGCCTAGAAATTCTGTCCATAAAAATCATGAACAGAACCGGCGACAAAGGGCAGCCCTGCCGGAGTCCAACACGCACCGGGAACAAGTCTGACTTACTGCTGGCAATACGAACCAAGCTCCTGCTCCGGTCGTACAGGGACCGGAGAGCCCTTAGCAAAGGGCCCCGGACCCCATACTCCCGATACTCCAGCACCCTGTAGAGGGTATAGAGCTGGTCCAGTGTTCCACGGCCTGGATGAAAACCACACTGTTCCTCCTGAATCCGAGGTTCTACTATCGGCCGGATTCTCCTCTCCACTACCCTGGCATAGTGACGGTGTGTGTTATCTCAGTGAGGGTTGTGTGTGGTGTTTCTCCTCTCGGTGTGTTCCGAGTGACGGTGTGTGTTATCTCAGCGAGGGTCGTATGTGGTGTTTCTCCTCTCGATGTGTTCCGAGTGACGGTGTGTGTTATCTCAGCGAGGGTCGTGTGTGGTGTTTTCCTCTCGGTGTGTTCCGAGTGACGGTGTGTGTTATCTCAGCGAGGGTCGTGTGTGGTGTTTTCCTCTCGGTGTGTTCCGAGTGACGGTGTGTGTTCTCTCAGCGAGGGTCGTGTGTGGTGTTTCTCCTCTCGATGTGTTCCGAGTGACGGTGTGTGTTATCTCAGCGAGGGTCGTGTGTGGTGTTTCTCCTCTCGGTGTGTTCCGAGTGACGGTGTGTGTTCTCTCAGCGAGGGTCGTGTGTGGTGTTTCTCCTCTCGGTGTGTTCCGAGTGACGGTGTGTGTTATCTCAGCGAGGGTCGTGTGTGGTGTTTCTCCTCTCTGTGTGTTCCGAGTGACGGTGTGTGTTATCTCAGCGAGGGTCGTGTGTGGTGTTTCTCCTCTCGGTGTGTTCCGAGTGACGGTGTGTGTTATCTCAGCGAGGGTCGTGTGTGGTGTTTCTCCTCTCGATGTGTTCCGAGTGACGGTGTGTGTTCTCTCAGCGAGGGTCGTGTGTGGTGTTTCTCCTCTCGGTGTGTTCCGAGTGACGGTGTGTGTTATCTCAGCGAGGGTCGTGTGTGGTGTTTCTCCTCTCTTTGTGTTCCGAGTGACGGTGTGTGTTATCTCAGCGAGGGTCGTGTGTGGTGTTTCTCCTCTCGATGTGTTCCGAGTGACGGTGTGTGTTCTCTCAGCGAGGGTCGTGTGTGGTGTTTCTCCTCTCGGTGTGTTCCGAGTGACGGTGTGTGTTATCTCAGCGAGGGTCGTGTGTGGTGTTTCTCCTCTCTGTGTGTTCCGAGTGACGGTGTGTGTTATCTCAGCGAGGGTCGTGTGTGGTGTTTCTCCTCTCGGTGTGTTCCGAGTGACGGTGTGTGTTCTCTCAGCGAGGGTCGTGTGTGGTGTTTCTCCTCTCGGTGTGTTCCGAGTGACGGTGTGTGTTATCTCAGCGAGGGTCGTGTGTGGTGTTTCTCCTCTCGGTGTGTTCCGAGTGACGGTGTGTGTTCTCTCAGCGAGGGTCGTGTGTGGTGTTTCTCCTCTCGGTGTGTTCCGAGTGACGGTGTGTGTTCTCTCAGCGAGGGTCGTGTGTGGTGTTTCTCCTCTCGGTGTGTTCCGAGTGACGGTGTGTGTTATCTCAGCGAGGGTCGTGTGTGGTGTTTCTCCTCTCGGTGTGTTCCGAGTGACGGTGTGTGTTCTCTCAGCGAGGGTCGTGTGTGGTGTTTCTCCTCTCGGTGTGTTCCGAGTGACGGTGTGTGTTATCTCAGTGAGGGTCGTGTGTGGTGTTTTCCTCTCTGTGTGTTCCGAGTGACGGTGTGTGTTCTCTCAATGAGGGTTGTGTGTGGTGTTTTTCCTCTCGGTGTGTTCCGAGTGACGGTGTGTGTTATCTCAGCGAGGGGTGTGTGTGGTGTTTCTCCTCTCGGTGTGTTCCGAGTGACGGTGTGTGTTCTCTCAATGAGGGTTGTGTGTGGTGTTTTTCCTCTCGGTGTGTTCCGAGTGACGGTGTGTGTTATCTCAGTGAGGGTCGTGTGTGGTGTTTCTCCTCTCTGTGTGTTCCAAGTGACGGTGTGTGTTCTCTCAGTGAGGATTGTGTGTGGTGTTTTCCTCTCGGTGTGTTCTGAGTGACAGTGTGTGTTCTCTCAGTGAGGGTTGTGTGTGGTCTTTCTTCTCTCGGTGTTTTCCGAGTGACGGTGTGTGTTATCTCAGTGAGGGGTGTGTTCTGAGTGACGGTGTGTGTTATCTCAGTGAGGGTTGTGTGTGGTCTTTCTTCTCTCGGTGTTTTCCGAGTGACGGTGTGTGTTATCTCAGTGAGGGTTGTGTGTGGTGTTTCTCCTCTCGGTGTGTTCTGAGTGACGGTGTGTGTTATCTCACTGAGGGTTGTGTGTGGTCTTTTTCCTCTCGGTGTGTTCTGAGTGACGGTGTGTGTTATCTCACTGAGGGTTGTGTGTGGTGTTTTCCTCTCGGTGTGTTAAGAGTGACGGTGTGTGTTATCTCAGTGAGGGTTGTGTGTGGTGTTTTCCTCTCGGTGTGTTAAGAGTGACGGTGTGTGTTATCTCAGTGAGGGTCGTGTGTGGTGTTTTCCTCTCGGTGTGTTAAGAGTGACGGTGTGTGTTATCTCAGTGAGGGTCGTGTGTGGTGTTTTCCTCTCGGTGTGTTAAGAGTGACGGTGTGTGTTATCTCACTGAGGGTTGTGTGTGGTGTTTTCCTCTCGGTGTGTTCTGAGTGACGGTGTGTGTTATCTCACTGAGGGTTGTGTGTGGTGTTTTCCTCTCGGTGTGTTAAGAGTGACGGTGTGTGTTATCTCAGTGAGGGTCGTGTGTGGTGTTTTCCTCTCGGTGTGTTCTGAGTGATGGTGTGTGTTATCTCAGTGAGGGTTGTGTGTGGTGTTTCTCCTCTCGGTGTGTTCTGAGTGACGGTGTGTGTTATCTCAGTGAGGGTTGTGTGTGGTGTTTCTCCTCTCGGTGTGTTCTGAGTGACGGTGTGTGTTATCTCACTGAGGGTTGAGTGTGGTGTTTTCCTCTCGGTGTGTTAAGAGTGACGGTGTGTGTTATCTCAGTGAGGGTTGTGTGTGGTGTTTTCCTCTCGGTGTGTTAAGAGTGACGGTGTGTGTTATCTCAGTGAGGGTCGTGTGTGGTGTTTTCCTCTCGGTGTGTTAAGAGTGACGGTGTGTGTTATCTCACTGAGGGTTGTGTGTAGTGTTTGGCTGCTCTGAGTCTGTTTTGAGCCATGTGTTAAGAGTTGTGTTGCTAGGAATGAGTTTTGCAGGTGATGTGAACTGTTTAGCTCAGGTGACTGTTGCTAGTGCAACAGTATAAAATAATGTGCTATATATATATATATATATATATATATTCTGTGGCATCAATATGGGGTTGCTAAGATGTTCTTAGTGCTTTGAAGTGAATTTATCAAGTTGCTATGCAGTTGCTAATGTTTTGAGTTAGTAAACACCTCTACTAACAACTCTCCACCAATGGAGAGCTTCACACACTCAAATAACTCAATGCAGAAAACACCCATTCACTGCTGTGAGGTCAGCTCTCCTGGATGTTCTAGCAAAGCTAATGAATGAGCCTGCATTAATTAAAGAGTGAGCATTAGAGTCAGTAACCCTCACAGACCCTCACACCCTAAATATTACCAATGACACACACCCGGGGGAAAAACAAGCGAGGAACATCATGTACAACACACTCAGTGACATCTATTACCACTGAAACTCATGTAGTTTCACACTTTACAGTGGAAGGACAAAAACAGAATCTTGAATCATGGGAAAGTTGCCAGGTTTACTTGGTTTAAATGGTTGTCATTGTGTGTGTGTGTGTGTGTGTGTGTGTGTGTGTCCATGTGTGTGTGTGAGTGAGTGTGTGAGTGTGTGTGTATGTGTGTGTGAGTGAGTGAGTGAGTGAGTGAGTGTGTGTGTGTGTGTGTGTGTGTGTGTGAGTGAGTGAGTGAGTATGTGAGTGTGTGTGTGTGTGTGTGTGTGTGTGTGTGTGTGTGTGTGTGTGTGTGTGTGTGTTTGTGTGTGTGTGTGTGTGAGTGAGTGTGAGTGAGTGTGTGTGTGTGTGAGTGTGAGTGTGTTAGTGTTTGTGTATGTGGGTGTGAGTGTGTGTGTGTGTGTGTCTGGGGGCTTTGTATGAGGGGCTTTGATGATGTGAACCTCGTCCCACATTCTGTCCTCCTAAGGTCATAAAATACACCGTAAAGCTCCCAACCACAGCTCCTCTCTCTCTCTGCTCCTCTTTTCACCTCCTCTGGACTGAGAAAGCCTTACTCTCCTGAGAGGTGTCCACAACTCTAATGAATAGAGTTTAGCTCCTTCACATCTCTCTGAATACAGCACCAAAACAAACTCATTTCTGTTCGTAAAAACTGTCTGGCTTAATTATAGTACCACAGAAAGGAAAATTCACTATAATGTCTTAATCTACACTACTTTAGAAAAATAATCGGACAATATTTTTGTCTCGTTTTAAAGTACAATTACCTAAACATTCTGAAATCTAAATTATTTTACTGGAGATGCAACATGATGAGTGAGTTTGTGCTTAAAACAACATCAAATATATTTCAATGGGGTCAGAAAAATGAGGTCTGTCCCCATTTTTTCTTGTTTTAAGCATAAAATCATTTTTAACAATATTTTAACAATATCATATTTTTAATAAAAAAAACTCAAACTTGTTTGTAATGGAAAACAGTTTTTTTTTTTTTGCTGTGTGTTTTTGATTTAATGAAGTCCTGGTATGTTTTATTTAATGGTCAACTTGGTCTCAGATGTTTCTCTTAAAAACAGACCCAAAGTTGTCATCCAGTAAGAGTACAGAGCGATAAGATGTGAAGCAGCTCTGATCATCTGATGAGAAATGAGTTATAATACAATCGCCGACTAAAGGAGAAACGTTTTTTGAAATTCTTCAACAAAAGTCTCTATTTGTTCTCCATTTAACCCCAGTGCTGTCTAGGTGAAGCAACTGAGATATCTGGTCACTGACATTAAACTCAATTCCAATCAGCAGATCACAGTGATCTCATGTGACATTTGTGCAAATATTGTGTCCAGTGTATTGTGTCAGATGCTGACCAGCTGGATGACCTCTCTATGGCCACAGATGGCTCAAGCAAAGCCTTGTGGCACAACATTCATGACCACCACTGAACTACAGGCCTGAATGAGAGTGACCTTTATTGGCACGAAAGGGCAAGCACACCACAAACCTGCAACGCCCTCCTGCAGAGACTCATGGGAAGACCAGCGCTGCCCTGCACTGAGGCAGAGGACTGGCAGGGTCAGAGGTCATGGGGGGAGGGTCACTGGGAGTTTAGGGAGGAGAGTCACAAATCTACATTTCTAAAAAACACTCAAATGCTTCAGTTCTTGGCAAACCACTGTCCTGTTCATTAACAGACTCAGGATGAAGCAATGAACAGAAAGAATAATCAATATACAACATGAGAACATGCATCAGGCAGATGAGATGAGTCTTGCTGTTTTCACCATGAACCTCACACTTTTAAGACAAAAGTTCAGCTGATCTCAAGATATCAGTGTTGTGCAAAATTCAGAACTGAAGAACCAGCTCTCATTAATTCATGAGTGTGAAATTTAAACTGAATTAGCACAAATACATGGAAGTTGAATGAAATTGGCAAGAAAGGGAAATTATTGAATTGCAATTTAAATATATTCAACACAGTTGATGCATTCTGGAAATGTGTTTTTCCATCCTCATCCACTCATTCAGTTGCATTAATAACTTCTAATTTGCTGCAAATTGGGTAGGATAAGTGACGTAGAATATGTGCTAATAAACAGCCAGTATGTTAAATAAAGGCATGCAAATATACAAGTTAATATTGAGAACTGGTCCCTATCCTAAAGTGTTACCAAACCTTCAAATTTTGTAACTTTTTTCAAATCTTTCAAAGAAGCCTGAATTAAAATCATACACATTTTAAGAATTTCATTTAATTTTAATGCTACTTTCATATGTTTAAATTCAAATTGCAATTCTGCATCTTCAATTCAAATTAAATTCAATTTCATTCTGAAAAGTGCACAATTCTGCTCCATTCAGCGTTGAACACTGGACAGTGTTCAGAGAAGCTAACGTCCCTCTCTGACCGATCAAGACTCCCAAACTGTTCTCCATGCTCTGTTTTGGCATGTTTGCACACAGCTGCTGAATATGAGTTTTTAAAGTCACTGGTACTCACCCAGGCCTCCAATCGTGTGCTGGCGCTGGTGAGGGGGAACCTGGGTCGGTGGTCCTGCTGGTTCACTCTCTTCATGGTAGGAAAGTTTGTAGCCCTGCAGACCAGTGGTGCTGCCCGCTGGGAGATGCCAACGCAAAACAACAGTCGTGCAGTTCAGAGACTCCAGCTGAAGCACTGGTGCCAGGGGCACTGTGGGAGAAAACAAACATCCAATCAGAAATACATCTTCGCAAATACAATGCTTCGCGTTAATCCCAGATCTCGTGCCAGAACAAGTAAAGTTATGTTAGGAGTGCTGTAATTTCAGACTGCACCATTTAAATCTGACAGGAAGAAAAAAACATGACTAATCTCAAAGCACAGACCCCAGCAGCCCTGTAACCTCAGGAGAACAAATCTTCAAGATTTATTGGCAACAACTGCTGCTATGAGTCTCCCTCATCCAGACGAGACGGGACCCCACAGGAACGCCACCGGGGTTAAATCAATCCCAGTTTAATTAAACACACTCCCGCAGAGTTTCCTGCTGTATCTCTGTAGGCGTTATATTAGGACAGTAACCTAACTGAGATCAGATCAGAGGTGACTGAGTTTGATATGTGAGCTGAGGCTCACGGTGAGAGGCCTGCGGCTCTCGCTTTATAACCCATGACTAAAACCTTTCCAATGTGGATGAGAAGAGGGGTCAGAGGTCATGCAGGAACAAATGCAATGCCTTAATGAGATTATCAGCCCAAAGCAATGAGAAAGAGAGAGGGATTCACACTAATCTTTTCAAAGCATGTCTGGTGAAGGTTTTACAGTACGTACAGATGGCAGAAGATTCACATGAATGGATAGATAGATAGATAGATAGATAGATAGATAGATAGATAGATAGATAGATAGATAGATAGATAGATAGATAGATAGATAGATAGATAGATAGATAGATAGATAGATGGATGGAAGGAAGGACTGACAGATGGAATGACAGATGTTCCACCTTTAGTGCTGGAGGCCTTCGGTGTCCTGTGGGACGTCCAGGCCGATGGTTCTCCCCATCCCACGCTGGTCGCTGCAGAGATGCGGAGCAGGTACGTGGTGTCGGGCTGAAGACCCTCCAGGAGGTGATGGGTTTTGTGTCCTGAGAGCTCCAGCTGTGTCACTGCCCCATCTGTGCTGGTCCTGTATGAGAGGCGGTACCCAGACACACGACCGCGGCTCAGCTTATGAGACAGAGGCTGCCACGACACCTGGATATCAGACGGACTGCGGCTGGTGAGGCTCAACTCAGGAGCACGCAAGGGGACTGAGCCAGAGAGAGAGAGAAACCAGAAACAACATTTACTCCATGACAATCAGTACTTACAGACATCACAGACCCATTAGCAAACCCACAAACAGCCATAACAGACCTCATTTAGATATAGAAGCCTAAATAAAGTACAATAATAATGATAACCATTATGAATGGATCTCAGGGATAATATAGTCATATAATTTATACAACGATATAATGTTGCATCTTTTTTTAAAGGCAGGTGTTGCAGCACACTCAGCTCAATCCGAGTAAAATGGAGTGAATGGGTGCCGTCAGAATGAAAGTCCAAACAGCTGATAAAAACATCACAATAATCCACAGCACTCCAGTCCAGCAGTTAACATCTGGAGAAGACAAAAACTGCAAGTTTGTAAGAAACAAATACATCATTAAGGCATTTTAACTTCAAGCCATTGCTTCTTGCCAAAATGCGAGTCCATAATAGCGTCTGGTCTGAATCAGGAGAGAACTCTGCACAGTTCAAGTGCTATTTACGAGCCAAAACAGCTTTAAACAAATATGAGGCTGGATTTTGATGTGAGAGACAACAGGAGATAGACGTTTTCACTGGAGGAAGTGTTAGTATGGACTCGTATTTTAGCAGGAAGCAACTGCTTGAAGTTAAAAACGTCTTAATGATTGATTTGTTTCTTAGTTTTTGTCTTCTCCAGATGTTTACTGATGGACTGGAGTGCTGTGGATTATTGTGATGTTTTTATCAGCTGTTTGGGCTCTTATCCTGACGGCACCCATTCACTGCAGAGCATCCATTGATGAGACACTGATGCAATGCTACATTTCTCCAAATCTGTTCGCAGGAAAAAACTTCTTAATTAAAAATTTTAGATGAACTATTTCTATAATAGAACACAAATAGGTTTGAATGTCTGATCCTCATCCTCTACTCACCGTCCTCGAGTGTGTGCTGTATGACGTGGTCAGACATGCGGCTGGCACCCATAGGCATGTACGCTACGATGTAAAAGGTGTAGTTCCGCCCAGCCTCCAGGTCATCAATGATGTAGCGGGTAGTATCGTTACCGATAACAATCTGGTACTCTTCGTTATTTAGACCTGTTGGGAAACGACAGGACTTAATGTTTCACAATACTGAAAAGCATGACAAATTCAACTACATTGCAGTGTTTACAATGCCAAGATCTTGGGTTTGATTCCTGGGGAAAGTATGAACTGATAAAATGCACATTTTATTATTTTTTATTAATTTTTTTATACACATTAACAATGCATGGACAAAAAAAAAAAGATGTAGAATTTACCTTGAAACTAGTTTTTCTAGCATAATTCACACAATTAAAAAGAAATGCCAATTAACACATTGAATTGAACAAGAAATGTGACGACTAAAATGTTATTTTCTTTAAAACTTACTCTTGTATATAATAATCTTGTATTCTTTTTTTACAGTGCAGAGGAAAATTATATCATCCGAAATGCATGCTCCTTACCCTTTAGAACTCAAAATGCATGAATTCTCTAACTATTAGTCTGTGTGGCTATTCAAAACCAGTGCCAGAATAAAAAGAAACTTGTCAACTCAATCAACTTGGCCATGCCTTCTTTTAATTAACTGCATTATCAATTTAACTAAAGGCAAGTTCCACCTGCTGGTTTTCCCACAAGTCCACTGCACCTGATAACACTTTAATTAGGCCACATTAAGATGCTCAAATAAAAGAAACACTCTACAGCACTGAGTCTCCAACTGAATTTCTGACTCAATAAACCAGATACTCCACAGTCAACAGAAAAGGCCTTGTTCTGGTGCTGAATGGCCACGCTGAAGACTTTGACTCTGACGCACAGAGACAAACCCCCCAAAGCCTCTTCAGACACTCCAACACTTGGGATAATTAGCCTACTTTTGCAGCCCTTTCGATCACTTCCGATGCTTTTTGCCCTCTTGAGCAGATGCAGTGTGTATTCTGTCTCTTCAACTATTCTTCTCTAACTAAATGGCCTGGAATTCTGGAAGTCCAAGTGCAACCGGCAAAAGCCCTAATAAAGACTTCACACTTGTCCGAAGAGTTCCTGTTAAACGTCTCATTGTTTTCTCTTCCTTGTCTCCTCACAAGCTGGCAGGTGTATTTTGGAAATTTTTCTCAGAAGCTGAAAGAACGTCAATGCTTTTAAATTGCGCTCACTGCAGGAATAAATTGTGGCAACACAAGTAATCCACAGCACTCCAGTCCATCAGTTAACATCTCGAGAAGACAAAAGTTGCATGTTTGCAAGAAACAAATCTATCATTAAGAACTTTTAACTTTAAATCTGGCCATAAAGTCCTTCTCTTGTTGTTATTAATATCCACCCAGATATTTGTTTGATACTGTTTTGGCTTGTAAATGGTGCTTGATCTGTGCAGACTTCTCTCCTGATTCAGACCAGAATTATGAATCATGGACTCAGATTTGAAAAACATCTTGATACTGGATTTGTTTCTTCTTTATTCTTCTCCAGATGTTCACTGATGGACTGGAGTGCTGTGGATCATTGTGATGTTTTTATCAGCTGTTTGGACTCTCATTCTGACGGCACCCATTCACTGCAGAGCATCCATTGATGAGACACTGATCCAATGCTAGATTTCTACAAACCTGATGAAGAAACAAACTCATCCTGATCTTGCATGGCCTGAGAGTGAGGACATTTTTTGGTGAACTATTCCTTTAATTGGGCTCTTGTGCTTTTTCACCACTCTCCGCTCCACATTTAACCGTTTATATCTGAGACTAGGGCTGGGCGATATATCGAACGATATGATCATGCGCATCTAATCAGTAAAGCTGCTTCCGTGATCACCGCTAAAATCTCCATCTCCATCTGCTTATAACTGGAGTGGCATTTAATAGACAGAGCCGTAGATCGCTGACAAGCCACGCCATATCGCGTTCATTATCGCAGATGAATCGCCTTCGATAATGAACGCGATATGGCGTGGCTTGTCAGCGATCTACGGCTCTGTCTATCAGAGGTGGGACTTTCAAGTCACAAGCAAGTCTTCAAGTTATATTCAAGTCCTCAAAGGGTTAAAGCTATAGAGATAATTAAGTGACTAATTAAATGATGATTGTGCATTAGTGATGAACATCTGCTGTTAACAATCAACATCACTGAAGTAAAGCGAAACACAAGAACTACAACTGAATTTAGCCACAGCCTTCAAATAAAAAAAAAAGTAAAAGAAAAAAACACACTATGCCACCATAATTGTGGTCAAGGTTTGCTTTAAGTAGTGTCTTGACCCTTTTACTAATTCAAACCAATTTGATTCAAAACAATTGCAATATTGTTTTCGCAACAAACATGTATGCATTGCTGAGTCGAACCTTGCAGTGACAGATGACCTTATGCTTTTTCTGCTTATAACTCATGTTCACTGAACATCATGAAATTGTGTTTATCTTTGGATATTAGACTGATGCTCAGCTATTACTGAACTGAAGTAAAAAAAAAATCACAATGCTTCAATGTTGAAAGACAAAAAAGGAGACAATCAGTTCAGGTTTTTAGACAAACACACTTATCACACGATCCTCAACAGTGGTGACAATTTTTCATACTGCAGTGCATGACGGGAGTTTTTACTAAGGTTTTACCCAGCATGCAACATTTTGTTGATTGTCACCACTGTTGAGAGTCATATGCTGGTTCTTGATGTCTGTGTGTGTCTGCAGAGTATAGTTTTTCAAATTTTGTATGCACTTAGTAGATTTAAAATTCACTTAATTTTTTTTTCCATAGTGTAGTTTTACTGGGTTGATTATGCCAAACTTAAATAGAGCTAATGCTAATTTGATTGTAATCTGACCACCTATCACATACAGATTAATGTCTTCTCTCTGCTTTACAGCACCTCATGCAATGCTACATAAAGAGATCTAACATGACAGTCAAGGGTCAAGAGCCCCACTAAAGCAAACACTGATCTCCATTATGGTTGCATCACTTTAACCAATAAAACATCAACATCTGATCCTCTGTAATTCTCAAGAACAGCAGGTGTTCATCATTAATGCACAATCATCACTTAATTATCTCATTAACTTTAACCCTTTGAGGACTTGGGATATGACTTGAAGACTTGCTTGTGACTTGAAAGTCTTCCAACTCTGGTAAAAGCTGAATGTCAGTCAACAATCCAAAGAAGACTATCTCACGATGTCCAAGTCAACATGAGTTATAAGCAGAAAAAGCATAAGGTCATCTGTTACTACAAGGTTCGACTCAGCAATGCATACATGTTTGTTGCGAAAACAATATTGCAATTGTTTTGAATCAAATTGCTTTGAATTAGTAAAAGGGTCAAGACACTACCTAAAGCAAACCCTGACCACAATTATGGTGGCATAGTGTGTTTTTTTGTGGGTTTTTTTCAGTTGAAGGCTGTGGCTAAATTCAGTTGTAGTTCTTGTGTTTCGCTTTACTTCAGTGATGTTGATTGTTAACAGCAGAAGTTCATCACTAATGTACAATCATCATTTAATTAGTCACTTAATTATCTTATTAACTTTAACCCTTTGAGGACTTGGATATGACTTGAAGACTTGCTTGTGACTTGAAAGTCCCACCTCTGCTGTCTATTAAATGCCACTCCCATTATGTGATGGAGATTTTAGCGGTGATCACGGAAGCAGCTTTACTGATTAGATGCGCATGATCATATCGTTCGATATATCGCCCAGCCCTATCTGAGACGCTCACCTTCTGCCTTCATGTAGTGCACAGAGTAGGCGATGACTTTGTCCGAGTTGTACATGGGTTTCTCCCAGGCCAGTAGGATGGCTGAGCAGGACACGGTCTCCGCACGGATGTTTCTGGGTGCGCTCGGCCGGTTGTCTGACATCACTACGATCAGACGAGCCATGGCCAGAACTGACCCCTGCTCATTCTCCGCCTGACACTGGTATATGCCGTCATCTTCAGGAATGATCTGGTTAATCACCAGTTTACTGTGAACAAAAAGAGTTTTTCATTATGAAAAAATAACTTTGATAAAAAAGACACTGATATACTGACATGTCACTAAACCTGGTAATATTGCATGACAAATTCAAAATATTTTTGAACTGGTAACATTTTTGGCATTATCTTCATAAAAACTAAGCGCATCTTACTACCATATTCTCATTAAAGTGATATATTTAAATATATAAAATTAAGAACTTAAATGACCACGAATTGAACAAGACCTAACATAAAGAATAACGAAAACTACTATAAACAAAACATCTGGATGCATGATATTATATTATATTATATTATATTATATTATATTATATTATATTATATTATATTATATTATATTATATTATATTATATTATATTATAATTTAGCATTATTTTCACAAAAATTAAGGGCATTTTACTACCTCGTTGTTATTAGTGCATTTGGGGAATTTAGTGAATTAAAAAAATAAAGTTATATATATATATATATATATATATATATACAATTTTTATATGATATAACTTTAAAAATATGTTTTGTAACATCAATATTTTGTTTTGTAACTTATTTGTTGATACAGGAACTGCAGGAATAAATAAATAAATATATATATATATATATATATATATATATTTAACATGCATTTTTAACGTTTGTATGTTGAGGTGGAAACCCCTTCTCTTTTGCTTTTAGGGTCCCATAACAAACCCAGACAGGAAAACAAATTAAAGTAAAATCAAAGAGTAAATCAGCTCAAGCACCATTAGCAGAGCACTGAATAATTAACCCTCTCTTGTTCCACAGAAGAAACCAGCTGATGAATATTTCAGCAGGACAGAGTTTCCAGTAGACAAATGAGCCAATTCAGACCTAGAGCCACATCAGTGTAGTGCTCAAAATATACAAATTAAAGACAGACATAAATTATAAATGCAATGGGTTCTGGCTTTAGGGCAGCAGTGTCTAAAGCTTTAAAAGCATCCAGCTTTAGATTAAGATTTGAAGTGCAATAAACTATTTAAACAGATGCAAATGTTCCAAGAAACACATTTATTGTTTTAACCAATGCATGTTCTCGAATGCAATGATTCACGCATGTTTTTCACATGGCAGTACCTGTTATACATCTTGACACGTCCATTGGAGTGAACAGGTTCACCGTTCTTCAGCCATGTGATCTGAGGCTTTGGAGATCCCTCTGCCACACACGCAAAGCGGGCGGTACCAGCCCTCGGTCGGGTCACGCTTTCAGGCCATTCCACGAGAGACGGCGCCGCTGCATGAAAAAAAATGTACAGACACATATATTAAATACATGCATTTGTGCAATCTAAAACAGCTGTTTTATTTATGTGTGACCCTGGAGCACAAAACTAGGCATAGGGGACAATTTTTAAAAAATAGAGATTTATTCATTATCTGAAAGCTTAATAAATAATTTTCCTGTTGATGTATGGTTTGAAGATGTAATCTGGAATCTGAGGGTGCAAAAAATAAAAACTTTTAAAGTTGTCAAAATTAAGTTCTTAGCAATGCATACTACTAATGATAATACATTTTTTAAAAATTTAAAGGTAGGAAATTTACAACATACCTTCATGCAACATAATCTTTACTTAATATCCTAATGATTAAAAAAAAAAAAAAAAAAAATATATATATATATATATATATATATATATATATATAAATGAAGTAATACATTGATGGGAACACAATATGTCGATACGGTACATTATTTTTTCATTAATTTGACTACTAATTATAATAGCTTAAGGCTTGAATAGCTCTAACTTTTACTGTATCTTCTAATCACACTACAAATAGTATTTTTGTCTTGTTTTCCAGAGGAAATGATTCTTAAATCAAGACACATTTACATGAGATGTACAATTTCAGAAGATTGGAAGTCTCTTTTTCTAAGAAATTGATCAGAATTTGTTTATGGTTCAAACAAGAACAAATATCTGCAAATGTGCATCAACTGAATGCAAACTGGAAAGTAATTTTCATCCCTATCCACAGACTTTTTGGGGGGGGTTTTAACTCACTTCATTTTGTTCAAATATAATTTTTTTCAGTGCATGTGACATTAAATGCCATGCACTTTAATTTAAGACTCTCTGCTCTGATTTAACTCCTTTTTAAGGCCTTAAATTGTGGAAAGGTGAAATAAGGGTTTTTAAGACCCACAGAAACCCTGTGTTGATGTACTCTACCTAGCACAGTTATATTAGCGGCTGCAATCGTGTAGTTTCTGGTTCCCGGCGTAGTCGCACGGCAAAAGTAGATCCCAGCATGCTGGGGTTTCACGTCGGATATGAGCAGGTTTCCATTGCCGAGAACCTTTGTTTTGTGAACGTCAATGGATTTATGGTCGGATCGGCTCCATGAGATCAGCGGACGAGGGTTTCCGGTCGCCATGCACTCCAGCAGAGCTGTGCTGTGAAGCGCCACGGTCAGATTCTGCGGCCCGGCGATGATACGAGGTCTTTGAGGAACTCTGGGAGATGGAGCTGTTGAGAAGCATAAAGAGAGCAAATGAAAATGACTGTAGCATGCATGAATACTAGTCTTGTGATCTGGATGTAGACCTGTGGTCACGGTTAGCTCGGCCTCAGAGCTCCTGCGGCGGCTGGCCATATTAACGGCCACACAGCGGTAACTCCCAGCATCAGCCCGTTCAACTCCCTGAATCTGTAAAACTCCACCGGGCAGGACTGTGATTCTGGATACACACATGCAAACCTTCACTTGATGCAATTTATATATTCAGAAAGTCACAATATACACACTTACACAATATATGTAACATATAACATAGCCAGTGTTGGGGTGTAACTAGTTACATGTAACGGCGTTACGTAATTTAATTACAAAATTAATGTAACTGTAATTAATTACAGTTACTAAGAAAAAATGAGTAATTAAATTACAGTTACTTATGAAATTTTGAACGATTACAAAGTGGATTACATTTGAATATTTACACACATCCACATTCATGATTTAATTGATTTCTTTCCCAAATTGCACTGACTATTCTGAGACATACCGCCCTAATAATTTCCGGGATGCGGAAACACAAGTCTAGTTTGTAGAATCCAGTCATAAAAACGGAATGCCTAACGCGGACGGAATATGCCACATTTTGGATGACTAAATCAAAAGTAGGTCAGTACACTTGAATCAAAACATGACATGGACTAGTGTCTGTGAATATTAAGCCCCAATAATGCAATATATGACTCCTGCACGTTCTGCGTGTCTGTGGAAATCAGGCACCGACCGGACACCGGGAGAACCGGGACAATTCCCGGTGGCCTGGCAGCCGATTTTGCCCCACTATTTAATATAATTATTGTATAATTGCCTGCCGAATGTACTAAAGCGATCATTTGCGAATCCGCCATTTGATAATTAAATCTCTAATAAATCATGAAGTGTTAGTCATGACTCGCGCGCTCTCCGCGCCTCCGTTACCTAATCAAAATATCCCAACTGCAGTTTGATTGAGATTAATTGGAATGCACAATGAAAAAACATGATTTTTTCATGAGTAAGCAGTCAATACTAAGCCCCTCCTCCCTCTCGTAGGTGGGCGGAGCTTACCTTTCAGTGGCCAGTGGTAAAGTGACTCTGTTGAACTCCCAGGTGATGATTGGTGGGGGCGTGGCTGTGATCTTACAGCTGAATCGTGCGACAGATCCCTCCATCACCGTGATTGATGCCGGCTGCTGAGTGAAGGAGGATAAACCTGCAGAAAGACAACCAGATAGTTACCATGAGAGCCAACATTTAGAGATTTATTGAGCTGTGAATGGATAATGTGTTGTTTTAATGGCAAATCTGAACAAGCCATTCAAGTATGAGAGAGATGAACACAATAGAATAAAATAGACAGAAGAAGAAGTGAGGCTTGAGTGTAAGATGATCCAGCACACATTCTCACTGTCAAACTGAACCAAAAGCTTTAGACAAACACCTCACGCTAGCATAACACACACCTTTTGGTAACACTTCTGTGTGTGTGTGTGTGTGTGTGTGTGTGTTCCTCTCTAAACTAAACACAACCCTTTGGCTTGTTACCTTCACGCGATTCTCTCTAATAAAAACATCTGTGTTCAATTAGAAAGTGTTCATGCCAAGAGATATTTAAGAGTGAAAAAATCACAAATAATCACGATGATTACTTATTTACTTTGGACATGAACATTAACTTTTAAATACAATAACCTTTTTAAATAAATAAACAAAATAGAATTTACATTAAAAAAAAATCTCTTTAAACAGTGGATTTTCTTTAACTTTATAATTAAACTGAAATGAATAAATAAATGTAATATAAAATAAATATGATATAAATGAAATTATATCTTAAAATATAATAATGACATTTTAATTTTTGTGTGCTGTTAGTTTTTACTTATAGTTTAATTAATCATTTATTATTATTCTATTTTGTTTTTATAAACATTTTTGTTTTAGTAACATATCTTTTCTTATATGTCTATGTAGTTTTTAATATTTTTATTTCAGTTTTAGACTTATTTTGATACAAGTTAAACTAAATTTAGGAATTTAAATTTAGGTTTCCTTGGGAACTAGCTGGATTTTTATTTCAGTTATCTTACTTTTTTTTATGGTTTCAGTTTGAGTCAACCATAATAATAGCTCCATCCCTTTAAAGACACTCTTCTGTCTTTATTGAATGATGAAAATCAGTAAAAGCAAACACAGCTCCCCATAAACGGCCTCTTTTAGGATCGAAAGACATGAATGTTTGTTCTCCGTGTCTCTTTAGTGAGGTCTTCTCAGGCTAACAGCCATAAAACCCCCCAAAGCCCTTCAGATCAACCCCCTCGACCCCTTGGAGAAGCCTCCGGTCAATAATTAGTTAACCGGAATCAATGGAAGCTCTGCTATACATACAGACCTCATGTTCGGACGGAGATAATAACAAAGCCAGCCTCAGGCCTGAATGTTGAGTCAGTGACAGGAAGTCATCATCACACATTTATGATGCTTCATACATAATTCTACCAGTCATAAAGCTCCTCTTCTGTAAAAGCAGGTGAGTTGATTGACACTTCTAGAATGTCAATTAAACTACACTATGCATGGATCTGGTGACATATTGGATGCAGTGTGTGTTTGTGTGCTAATACTGGGTAAATAACTAAATAAACTTTATCAAAATGACTAAAAATTCAACCAAAGTCATCCATTGAATACTGAAAATATAAATTAAAAGGCTAAGTCAAAACATTCATACAAACTGCAATAGCATATAGTGATGAATTAATTATAAAAAAAAAAAAAAAACAGAGGAAATCTTCAAAAACAAAGTCAGAATTAGGAGATATAGATTTAGGGGAAAAAAGTCTGAATTTTCAGGTAAAGGCTGCGATCACCTTTTTAAATAATTTATTCCGTGCCAGAAATAGACTTTAGTTAAAACTCTTTTAGTTTAATAAACTACAGCTTGATGTAGTCTGTAGTCTAACTCAGCATTATAAGAGGATCTTTAAGTCTGTCCCTTCCACTGACCTGACCTCTGACCTCTGACCTCAACAAATCCTGGGCAGCAGTAAGGCATCCACCAAACACGAACCAGAAACCAAGCCCTAGCACAACAGAGCAACTCCAGAAGTGCACACTTCTGTTTCAGCGAGTTCCTCTCCTTCGCTCAGAGCAGCACAGATCTGTGGATCGGCACACACGGGGTTAATGGGCCGGTCACCAGAGCCCCCATATGCAACTTTAGAGCCTCCATCTCCATTTAGATATCATTTTATGCAATTGTATACTTCATTAAGCACCTCAGCTTGTTCTCTAGAGACCACTGAAGAGATTCTGACACACTCAAAAGCAGCTCTGACAAGTTCAAATGTTGTATTGTGATGCAGCTAATCCATCTTTAATGCAAAGGTAATTTGAGATGTTTTAAGGTTTTATTAGCAGATGCATTATGCACAAACACAGTCCCGCTGTGTCGTGACCTGTCCTCACCTCTCGCTCACTCCTTCTTTAGAGAAATAGAGAAGAATGCTTTGTCTGTGAACAGAAGGGAAGAATGCTGAGGATCAGTCAGGGTCCGTCCAGCAGCCCTAGAGCTTCAGGACCCCCACCATCCAATCAGAAGCCTGAATCGGCCCCTCACCAGCCAATCAGAGGCCAGGCTCAGGACCTCTCCCTATGGCCTTTGGCCTCTCAGCGGTTTGGGGGCAGGGAGGCCGGAGAATATCTCGAGACCCTTATCTCCCCCCTGAGCTCTGAGAACAGCACAGCTATTGTGTCCTATCTGATCCACTGAAGAGCAACAGGTCAAACGATCACCTCGAGAGCATTATCTGTGATCAAATAGATGAAGAGTAGCCCTCACGCTGCCTGCTTAAAACAGCATTTTTAGGTGCGCTCATGATATGACATAAACATGAATGCATGCATTTTGGCAAACTCTCAAGCAACATGCATGCAATCCTGAAATGCACTGATATCACCGTCCTCCTGAATCAAATCCAGTACCTGTTTCTTACTAATTCTGGGTGCTGATTTCAAACATAGTTGCTGTTTTACAGGAGCACGTCACACTTTCTCAGAAAATATGATGCATTTTGTAGCATTTTTGCTTTTACAACCATTTGTGTGGTGAAGAAGTCTTGTATTATCACTTAATCAGCAGAAAAACTAATACAAACACATGATTCCTGTCTGAATTACAACTGTTTGTTCAAGTTTCAACACATTTTTAAATGTTTGAATGATTCGAAAGCATAATCCTGATTTTTTTTATCCATTCCTTTGCAGACTTGAATTTAAATTATACATTTTGAAATCTACTTTTTGCCATTAAACTATGTCATTTAATTGCTTTTGTTATTTTGTTAAGTGCATTGGGTTACACTTTATGTTAAGGTGTCCTTGTTACAGTATAACTATTCATTTAGGTGCTTGGTTTATATTATTAACTACATGGTTAGGGTTAGGATTTGTCTTAGGGTTACTTGCATGTAATTATGCATAATTTATTGTTATTATAATAGTAAGTACATATAACGTGTTAAAAGGACACCTTAAAATAAAGTGCCACTGTGCATTAAAGCTGATGCATATATGTAATTTGAAAAATCTTATTTTGTGGGGAAAAAAAGTACACGATGGAACATTTTTTATTGCTGTTTTTGAATCTAGCATCACCAAAACAGGTCATATTAGGCTAATAATTGTGTGCACGATTTACTAATTTGTTCCCTCAATGTACTAAAACTTGCACACGATTACTATTGCATTCCCTTGATTTACTGTTTCGTTCACTCGGGAACACAATAGTAATCATGTGCATGTTTTAGTACATTGAGGGAACGAATTAGTAAATCGTGCACACAATGTAATTATTTTTCCTTGCATGTCATGTGCGGGGCTCTGTATTATACATCATCTGAAAGCTGAATAAATCTTTTCATTGATGCATGTTTGTTAGGATCTGACAATATTTGTCTGAGATCTGGAATCTGAGGAAAATCATCTTTAAAACTGTTCAAATGCACTACTTAGCAATACATATTACTGATTAAAAATTAAGTTTTGATATATTAACCGCAGGAAATTTACAACATATCTTCATGGAACATGATCTTTACTTAATATCCTAATGATTTTTGGCATAAAAGAAAAATGGATAATTTGGACCCATTCAATGTTTTCTTTGGCTATTGCTACAAATATAACCCAGAGACTTAAGACTGCTTTTACAATAGAACAATACAAAGCAAAGATTTAAAATCATCAAAAGTGCAACTCTGAAGAATTAAAATACAGAATCAGAGGATACAGTGCATGTTAATTACTGTATTACTAAATATGTGTAGTGAGCGTCAAGGCAGCTCTGTGTTCATACATCCAGACTCCAGAGAGATGAGCTGGTCTACGCTGGCATGTTTTTGTCTGTTATTAGGAGGAATATTTATCTCCTCGCCGCTGTTTCCTTGCACACAACCTGCTTTGACCTTTCCGACCACCACTTAGGGAATCCATGGAAACCTTTCACATGTCACACTGTGCACCAAAGCACCTCTTCTCGTCCCTCTGAAATTCCTCAAACATCTCATCTCAAACTCAGACAGTCCAGGTTTCTGACTCAGGAGACCTGAAGCATTGCCTAGCAAAAAAAAAATTGAGGAAAGAAAAGAGTGTTTTGATGTTCCTGTAGCAATTCCAGGAATTCTAAGAACACATTAGAAGCCCTCAGGGACCCGTTTCCCAACACCGGCCCTCCGTGAGTCACAAACTCAGGCATGTTTCTGATTTTAAACTGCTGAAGAAGGCCACCTTTGACATCAGCGCTGACCCGCCGTCTCCACACACAGCCGATTTACATTCAGTGAGGGAACTGAAGACCTCTTACAATGTTAACAAGATCATCTTTACAATATTTAAGGCCTATACATCCTACAATTCCATAAATGCATTTTATAGTATATTAACCAATATTAAAAATTGCAATCATATTTCATGATATTTCTGTTTTGTCTGTATTTTTGATCAGATAAATACAGCATAATGCATTCATCTGATCAGTTTTTATGCTAGACAGTAGTTGAAGGTATGTCCTCATTTAGATAGTTAAGTAAACATGTGATAGTGACTGATATATGAGAAGGGCAAAAGGTCTAAACATGAGGAACCATCAATCGTACACACACACACACACACACACACACAACATCTGCCAACACATGGTGTCAAAAAACACAAGCATGATGAAAAGAAATCGTGTCGCCTCCATCATCGCATAACGGTGCTAAAATCACACTCAACCTCTGGACTCTCACTTCTCATCCCAAACAACATAAACTAAGCAGTAATCAAACTTCTCGAAATCCCTGCATACTTCTCTCTTTTGCATAATTGCCCTTCCATTGGTGCAAGGAGCCAGTTGTCCTGACCAGCTCGATCTGGTCAAACAAATGCCCTGCAAAGAAATCTGCTTCTTTGGCCGGGGCAGTTGGGGGCAGATGGGACAAAAGGAGACGGAGAGAAAAAAAAGCTTTTCAACAATTCAGCAAACTACTGGAGCAGAAAGCAATCGCATGGAGGCCACCAGCTCGACTCGCTGCTATAAAACCAGCCAATCAGGAGCAGAGGACTTTCAGTTTAAGTGAGTGTGTGTTTGTGTATAAGGCTGGAAAGATCATGCATTTAATAGTTTGTGTTAAATTGCATGCAACGTAATCAGCATAATTAATTATTTTATAAAACACTTTTACTAACTGCATAAAAAATCCTGAAAGCAATCAAAAAGAATGCATTAAATAAGTAAAGTTGTGCACTGAATTGCTTAATTTGCATGCAAATAAGCATTAAATTAATGAGTATAAGACATAATTTTAAGAAATAGCCAGACCTGTGTCACAAACTCAGGAATGTTTCTAATTTTAATGCATAAAGAATCCTGAAAGTTGTCCAGAAGATGCATTCGATAATTTAATCTGAATGCAAATTATGAATATATATATCAACATTAAATAAAAAAATATTTCATGCAAGCGAGTTAATATATGCATGCTTAAGATTAAAGTTTAGAATTTAGTAATAGATCAAATAATTGCATATCATCAGATAAATCAATTCAAATATATCATCCTTATTCATTATATTGTCCAGTTTTGCATGTTTTTAACTCAAATCTTTGTGTCTGTTTACTTACAGGAGTTGATATCCCCCACAATTCCCTTCAAGTACCTTTATTGTCGGGTATTTCGCAGGTACCTGTAATGTTACAGGCTTTTAGAGAGTCTGTAGAGAGCCCTGTTAAAAGCAGCTCGCTGTCTTTACTTCATAACACACAACTACTCCCTTCCCATGATGCTCTCTCTGTAAATCCCAGACTATAGTCATGCTTGTGGGCTCTTGAGGTGAAGCAGAGGGCAGGAGGAGAGTGTCATATTTTGCTTTTTCCCCTTTAGTCCTGTTACACAATACAAGACTCATTAGCAGATTTAGACCTGCAAACATTCAGGCTCCACCGCCAGAAAATCCTGAAAACACCGGCAGGTCGTACAGAGCCGGTGCATGATCATCCTGAACACATGCATGTGTGTAAACAACAAGAACAGAAAGATTTCACTCAGATGTTTCTCTTTAAAAGCTCCGGAAACTTCAAGGACATTTCATTAAGGCATGAACTTTGTCTCGTCTCAACTTTGGTTTACCTGAAGTTATTTAAAACAGCATTAACAACATTAGTTGTGATTCAGTAGAAGCAAAAAAAATAGTGTGGAGCAATCTTTGGAGAATCTGAATTCATATCAAAATTATTACAATATATACATAAAATATATATTTATATTAAAATTAAACACAAACATTATATATATAATTTTAATATTTATTTATTTATATATTTTATAAAATTAAAATAATAATTGAAATAAATATTATTTTAAAAAAATACAATAAAAACTTAAAAAAATTCTGAAACCATACTTCATTGCAATTAATTGACTTTGATTTGAGTTATTTTGATCAAACGGATCTTAAATCAAGACCTAAAAATCACATAAGTCATTTATATATATTTTTTCCATTAAATGTCTGTCTACTGTATATGTTTTTTTTATGTTATTAGGCATATATTATGTTTTTATTAATTATTTTAATTTAATTTAATTGTTGATATTTCATTTTTAAATACGAAGTGTACAAATATAATTATATTTTTTACATACATTTTTATTAATTTAATTTTTAGTTAACACCCAGTCAAGAGAAAACTCCTCTCGAACAGTCAAAGTGCTGAAGTTTTGCTCTGAATGCTCAGCAGAAACACATGCTTTTTGTTCTGAAGCAGCCTCAGGAGAGGAGAGGACTTTAAAAGCCTCTGTCAAACACACACACACACACACACACACACACACACTCACACACACACACACACACACACTCACACACACAGGAGAGCAGGAACAATGGCTGTGGTCAGGAGGTGCTGATGAATAGGGGTCATGTGCTCTTTAACACCGGGGCACTAGTGTCCGCAAACTGAGCTTTTCAGACCTGCCAGCCTACATTTACACACCAATGGACACATTCTCACACAGCCGCGAGCCCTCGAGCACAGCACTGACCCCTGCCCCGCACCGGACACACACAAACACACTCATCTATCCTCCAGCTATCTGTAGCACATCTACAACCAACAATCTGAGCAGACTACAGCCAGCAGGCCTGACACGATAGCAATCTTTTTTGTTGGGCGATATATTGCCCCAGAAATAAGTCTGGAGATTTTTCCATCAACAGACTTTTCCCTAGCCTTGTTTTCTCTGTAAATGAAGAGTTGCACACTCTCGCTGAGAAACACAATCACTGCTCAGCAGTCAGATGTCTGTAAGGCACAGATCTCTAAACAAAGCTATATCTGCAGATGAAACTTTTTTTTTGTAGAAACATTTTTTCCAAGCACCTCATGATTACACCACGCGATGTACCAGAAGCTGCAAAAGACACAAGTGTAAGTGGAATTTAAAAAATATACGTTTGTATGTAAATATAAAAAGCTATATACTATGTCACCAAAATGATTGGAGGTCATTAACATATATTGTGCGATAAAAGTTGATATATTGATTATTGCAACACCCGTATGATGATTGATGTTTTTTATTAGATTCATCTCACACTGATTACAGCCGAATCAAGAATTTGACATGATGCTTTTCTTAAAAGAGATTTGACTGTAGAAAAAAAATGCTTTGGAAACAAGGAATAGAAACAGTTCACAAAAACTGTCTGAAGGAGAGTCCAAAAACATCACAATAATCCAACCTCTCGTGAAGTGAAAAAAAAGGACTCTCATTCTGACGGCACCCATTCACTGCAGATTGCTATGCATTGCTACATTTCTCCAAATCTGATGAAGAAACAAACTCATCTACATATTGGATGTCCTGGGGGGGGGGGGGGGGTGTACATGTTCAGAAAAGTTTGGGTGAACCATTTCTTTAATCTCAAAAGACATTTCAGGAACACTGACTCATATCGGGACAATACACCAATGCAACTTACCTGCGATAGTCAAGCGCGCTCTCTGGCTGAGAATAGATCCATATTTGTTCTGTGCAAGGCACTGGTAGAAGCCTTCATCTGATTTGTCTTTACGACTATCCGCCTCTGAGATGAACAGAGAGCTGTTGGCGAGCAGGTAAACACGCTCTGACTCTGTGAGCGCCGCTGCGTTCTTCAGCCACCGGATCCCGATGGGAGCCTCGCCGTGGGCCTGACAGTCCAAAACCACAGCATCCCTCCTCGATACGGTCACATCATGGGGCTCCTTAATAAAAAACAGCTCACTAAAACTCCTCACACCTGCAGAGACAGACAGAAGCAAGCGAGTTTCCATTGAGTGAGACTCTGAGATGAGATGCTGTAATCATATTTGACCTGATGGATTACTCGCTGTAATCCTCTTATTCATGGCTCATAAAGTCAGAAGAGACTCGATTCTTGTCTAAAGAAGAGCTGTAATTCATTCCCAGCATGACATTTAGCAGCTATGAGAGCAGAAAGAAGAAATATGGAAACAAAAAACACCTTTTAAAAGGATCTTAAAAGAGAATTTCAAGATTGTAACGTTCTGATCTGAAAACATTTTAGGATATTTTTGAAATGCAACTGTCTTTATACATTTTAAATAATTATAGATTGAAATTTATTTTTGTGCATGATGAGAAACAAAGAGAACGGAGAGGAAAAATAAAAAAGTGACTATAATAACTCTAATATTTCACAATATAACATGTTTCAAGTACTATTAAATGTTTAGCATATTAGTCATATTGTATTCAGTCAGATATGACAATGCATACATATAAGTTTCATGATGCAGGCTAACTATCACTAATACTAATATGTTATGCATTATATTACAGCAGGAAGGCTTGATAATATTATAAGGTGACACTCAAATAGATATATTTCAGATATTATATTATGATTAACTTATAGATGTAGTTCCTAAACATTCAACTAAGAATATGCATGCTTCATGATATATCACCAACTATTTGATTATGCATGAAGCAGTTTTTTTATGCATAATATATAATACGATAATGTATGTGAATGATGCATTAAATTGAAAAAGCTCTTCATTTGAAAATGTGAATGTGCAATAAGCTTCTGTGATAAGAAGAATAATTTTGATGTCTTGAAACACGTAAGATTTGCATGATTGCCGATGCTTCTTTGAAGTTTGTTACATTGTGTTCCGCGCACGTGAGTGAATCAAAGCTCGAGCATTCATTCAGTAATGACAAATCACTTATGTATAAATATGAATAAATATACATTTATTTATGTTTTCTATGTAAGTTTTAAGTTTCAGTGCATGAAAGTCCCTCATCCAGGACATTAAAGTCACGAAACATCCTGACATTTAAGTTCATGCATAACTAATTTCTGTTCCTGCAAATATGAAATAAACGCTCTTACCTGAGACTGACAGAAATACCGCAAGAAGCAGCAGATGCTGGTATAAATCCGTTTTGAAAGACGCCATTTAATCTGCTAGTCCGAGCATGCCTGGGCCGTGGCTTGCGGACTCGAGCTCCACACACTTTCTGACTGAGTGGATCGCAGCGCGCGACGCCGCTGCCCGCTGCGGGCGCACTATTTCCTGCGGAAGGGCACCGGTCCCAGAGGGCACTGCGTGACGCGGCTAATCAGAGAGTGAGGAGATTCCTCCGCCTGAAAACAAATGTTCACAGATGGATATTCATCAGAGGATTTACCTTTTTTTATGTTTATTATATATATTTTTTTATCATTTAAAGTTCTTAATGATTGAATGACGTTTCCATAATCATCAATTATTTGCAACTTGAAATAACATAAAACAATATAAGGCTTTATGAACAGTTTGTGCTGATAATGTTATCTTTGATGTTATTTCTTTCTGCATGCAGTGTTATACATATATATATTACTGTAAAAAAAAAAATATATATATATTATATATAAATATATTTCATATGTAAATGTAACATTTAAACATGCATGTGTGTGTTTTTATAAATACTGAACATAGCAAATCTACACAGCACACACACATTATGTAAACACACATTTTTATTACTGATGCGATTTTTATTACTGTGCTTTTGACAGCACACTAAACACTGGTTTTCTGATCTGTATTGAATCAAAAAATAAGTATTAGTATCAAAACATTTTGTTCATTTCGTCATATTTATCAATATTTCAGTTTGTTACTGTTTCCAAAAGCCAGATTATGTTGAGACTGTTGTTGCATTGACTCAGAATAGCATTTGAACACTTAAATCACTTTGGTTCTTGCATTAGACTAAAACATATGAAAGTGTGTGTCTGAATCTGTCTTTAAATGCTGCAGGATCAGCAACGATTGCACTTTTTCTCCATCCAGCATACAATATACAAAGCTTTTGTGTCACTGAAGAGCCCGAATCTGAAAGTGACAACTAGCCCCAGTCTTCAATACACTTGCTCTACTGTGTTTGCAGTCCTAAGTCTCTCTCTCTCTCTCTCTCTCTCTCCCTCTCTCTCTCTCTCTCTCTCTCTCTCTCACACACACACACTCACTCAGCCGGTGGAACAGACCCAGATCTGCCCAGTATCCATGGCTTGAGCTGGACAGCTGGAGACTGAAGGGACAGTATTGATCTCCTCCGGACACTCTGACCGGCCGGACAATAGTTCTGCTCGGACTGCAGGTCAGGAAGAACAATACATCTGTTCAGTGAACATCAGGAGAAAAGAGCCCGAGTCCAGTTTCCCACAGTCAGAAAACATCACACTTCAACTCTTCAAGCTGTATCTGGTCTATCTGTCCAAATGTTCATTTTAAATGGTCCTGCGTTGACATGAATTTCTAACAGAAATATAAAAAATGTGAAAACAGTGAAAAAATGCTTTGTAAATCGAGTCTTGTTTATATATTTATAGCACGTCACCCTGCTGAAAAGTCCACTTTACAGGAATATATAATATAATTATATAAATATAAATATGCATTACATACAATAAAAAAACAATAATAATATAATGATTAATAAGACACACACACACACACACACATATATTTATAGTAATATATATATATATATATATATATATATATATATATACATATATATACATATATATATACATATATTATAATAAAATAATAATAAATCATTAGTAATAATTCTCACAATAAAAATGAATAGTGTGACTGTGAATAAATTCTACTGTAGTTTAATAAACCTCATACCGTTGTTATCCATCTCTGGTTTGCTGTGTCACTGTCGTGAGGATGAACAGATTTATCTGCATCTGGGAGAAAACATGTAATTTATTCCATTTCATTTTGGAAACAGCAACTGCTAATATGCTAATGCGTGAGATCTGATCAATAAGGGATCAGATCAATATGAGATTCTCAGAACAGAGCGAAAGAAGATCCGGCATGTATTCTAGGACCCTTCCCCAGATCCCCCCACCCCTCTGACCCCGGCAGTGTGACCCATCAGCTGACCTCTGCTGAACTGTGGGCATAAAGAGGAATGGGAGAGAAAAGAGAAGAGAAAAGGGGGAAACAATAGCATTCACTGTTGTTGTAAACGGACCCACTAACATCACTCTCACATTCAGCTCAGCTCTGAGGCTTTTAATACTTTAACATTATATTTAAACATATATTTTAATGTATTTAACTCTATTATTTAATGCAAAGTAAAGATATAGTTTCAAAAAGAATGTGAAGGCAATATCTAATGTATTGGATCAATAAAGTATTATTTATGCCACGACACACCGTAAAGAAGTTTACAGTGATATTGCGCCCCCTTTTGACTAGCGGACGTTTAGAGAACTGCATCACTCGGCATATTAAATACATAACTTTACAATAATTATCAAGAGAACATGGTTTCTATTTACGCATAATGACATTTATTTGTAAATAAAATATATATGAATAAATATGAAATAAACATTCAAAACCATTTGTTTAATAATAATATTGTGTTTTTCAATACCATTTGTATATAACAAAAATAATACACATTAGAATAAAAATATAAATACACAAAAATATTTGTTTTTCAACACAATTTGTACAATAATAATGATTATTAATATAAATAAATGTTACTCAATACCATTTGTATACTAGTACCAACCATAACATTTAACATAAAAATGATAATGATGATAAAATGAGCATTTGCATCGAAACTCCTCATGTATTATGACAGCTGCCTAATTAATAACTCTTAAAGACTGTAAAGAGCACACAAACCTTAATAAAGACATCACATGGGAAGAGTCTTTTTCATTTTATTAATTAAAAAAAAATATGCAGCCATAAAGATCATGTGACAATTAAAACCAACACAATTTACAATAAAACGAAAGACACTTTTGCTCTTTGATAGAAAATCCTCTCTGAAACTCACTCTAGTGCCAAAAACATTGGTAGAAATGCAGTGGACGTTCATATAATAGTATCTAATTAAACAACAGTATCGACAATAAAAGTGTTTCCTCTTTAAAAGTTGCTCGTCAGCGCACAGAATAGTTTTATAGTACAAATGAAGGCAAGGTTATTTAACAGTCCGACAAGTGCTTGCTTTAAGCAATATTTAAGCTGTAAACATCTAGTTAATGATATAAAGCAATGATTTTTCAGCTTGACTGAGGTGATGATTTATACACAGTAAGACTTGAACCTTTTGTTTTTAGAAAAGTGCTTCGACCTTCAAAAGCAGTGCAAAAAAAAAAAAGTTTTCAGAAGAGGGTAAACAAAAAAACATGTAAACAAAGTCAAAGTGAGAAAAAGTCACGATTAAGAGCGATAGAGCGCTTGATCTGTACAAACAGTGATGAATGGATACATTAGAATTTTTTAAAATTCAGAAACAAACGGAAAAAAAATTCACATTCTTTGTAAAGACAGCCATTGTGCATGTCGGGAAATCTCATCAGCCAAATAGTGCACATCCATAACGTGTGACTTAACAAGCTCATATCAGAATCCTCAATTATGCTCAAATGCCTAGATATGATCAAATCTGCAGATGTTTTGAAATCTCGCACGCTGTATGCAGGAGTACAAAACTGTAAACATCTGAAACATACAGATTAGTGATTTTATAACGCCGTTTAGACCGGATCATCCTCCTGACGGTCCTGATGCGGTCGCCGTGGTTACGCTGATGCCGTGGCAGCCGGAGTCTAATCCACTCCATCGAAGCCCTGAGCGTTTTCAATCGCCATGTGCAGCTTCTCGCGGAGCTCCTCGAACGACTCATACAGAGGGAGATCCAGACGGTTGAAGCTGACGGAGAGACACAGGACAAGTCATGAACGAGATGAGAGAGACAGATGGACAGGTGCACACACACACACAGATCTCTCACCAGGTGTGCGCTCGGGGCAGTTTGTCCTTCGTGCCCCACTGTTCGATAGTGAACAACTGCGGCCCGTTGGATCCTGAGAAATCACAGAAACATACACTTTATCAACTGTACTGATAATATTAACGGAGAGTCTATTTACACTGAGTGCAAATAGCAGCTGCTTAATATTAATGAGATAGGGGCAGAGCTTACCGTAGAGCTCAGCGAAGCCGTTCATCGGTACGCGGGACGTTCCCGTCACAAACTGTAGCAAACGGATTCGCTTTTCTGCATCCATCAGCAACACCGTCTGAAGTACCATCAACACATTCAAATCAATTTTGTAAGTTGTGCTATAAAAATAATATAAAAAACGTGCGACACAGTAACTGCTTTATATCTATTGTTTTTATGTTTGTTCAAAATTGAAATTAAAATCTAAAAAACTAAACAATCCTTAATCATGGTAAAAATCACTGTAAAGTGATATTTTAGTTGGGTTAGTACTATCTATAATTAGAGATGCACAATTGTTTTGTTCAATGCTTACTTATGTGTGTGTGTGTGTGTGTGTGTGCGTGTGAAAATAAAAACTAAAATAACAAATAAAATATATCCGATTTTCTTTTATAATTAGAGGAACTATGTTGTTTTAGTGAATTTCTACAAGCTATTATAAAAAAAAAAAAAGAAAAAAAAAACACAGCTGTAATGCAAAGGAATACAGCCTAATAACCATATTATGTAAATATTCTTGTTTTTATAATTGCTTTAAGCCAAATTAGATTTGAACAAAAGCAGATATGATATGATTTTTAATAACAATAATAATAATAAAAACATGTCGGGGATCAAACCGGACCTTCCAGAACCAGATGATGACGGGGTGATTTGGGTTGTATCCATTTTTATATTTGGTGTTTTCTCTCCAGTCGTTAACGTCCACATCTCCTAAACCACACATCAGCAGCTGAGGAACACAGAGACGTTCAGCAGAGTCTTGAGAGGGAAGTTACAGACAGCGTAAAGCAGACGGGCTCACCTCCAGCTCGTTTTCATCAAAGATCTTGATCAGGTCCTGAGGAATCAGCTCGTAGAAACCCTGCAGATAAAACACAAGTCAGTCAAACTCTGGAAGGCCGGTGGTGACCCAAACCGACTGAACGAGGGTCTGTACCTCCTTGAAGGCCGTCATCTGTCTCTGGATCCGATCCACAAACCTCCACTGCATCACCAGACTGCAAAGAAACACCATAACATCTTGAAGCCCGTCTCATGTGAACAGTGTCTCGGTGACATTCATGTGTGTGCCACTAGAGGGCGGTAAAACATACTGAATATACTCCTTTTTGTTGTGGTCATTGATCACAATATCAGCACCTCCTGGTTTCAGCTCATGCTGGTGCGTCTGTGGACGAGATCGAATCGATATCACATCAACATACACCAAACATATCTTTAGGACACATGGAGGACTTAATTTACAGATCTTTTACAGCAATGGTTCATCTAATTCTGTTCCTGTTCCAGTCTGTTCCTCGCACAAAGCGTCTTGGTATGTAAAACAAATGCTTCAAGGGGTGTATAGAGTGTAAAGCAGAACAGATCACCTGTCCAAAGAGCTCCTCGTCGATGGTGAACCTGAGGTCCAGATCTGTGGGGTCGTTCTCCAAGATCCAGCGCAGCGAGTTGAAGTACTCACTGTCCTGAAATTACACGACCAGAAACAACATACTCTTAATGATGACTGAACTAGAGCTCCATGGGACATTAAGCACACCATTACTGTTAACAGCACTCAAACTGTGTTAAAATATAACTTACACTTCTTACTTATTACCCAGAAGCATTTTTTTTTTCACTCTGCACATTATACATAGAAGTATTCAGCTATTTTGTAGGTAGTGTGGTAGTATGTTCTTTCTCTCTCTGAAAAAGTGCTAAAGCGACATTTAAAGCTGATTTGTTGAGGTGCCTGTCACTCACCACTGACTCCATATCCTGTAATGTGATTGGCTTCTGCAGCATCATCTTGTAGAAGGGCCGGATGAAGAATGCTGTGCAGGCAAAATCATTTAAGAGTAAAGAATGACAGAATTATCACTGTAGTTACATTTAGACATTTGTTGCCTTTAGTAAATCAGTCTGATTGCGTGCAGTGTGTCTACAGATGAAGTCAAACACAGTTATTGACAGGTTACTCACCATCCAACAGCTTCCCGTGATAAACGGCCATTCCAGCCACTCGGCCGATGAACTTAAAGTAGGACAGATGATCCTCGTTGCACAGACCTGAGTTGGGGTTGATCTGTAGGGTGTAGTTATCCCTGCAATATTCGTACAGCATCTTAAAAACTTTCTGAAAGATTCTAGCATGTTCTTAGTAGGACAGTCAAAATGCCCAAGAAACTAAATTAGAATTTTCTATTTAAATGTGACTCTGGAGCACAAAACATTTCTTGAAATTTACAATTATGCATCATCTGAAAGCTGAATTAATAATCTTTCCATTGATGCATGTTTGTTATGATCGGACAATATTTGTCTGAGATGCAACTATTTGAAAATCTAGAATCTGAGGGTGCAAAAAAAATCGAAATATTGAAAGAATCATCTTTAAAGTTGTTCAAATGAAGTTCTTAGCAATGCATATTACTAATCAAAAATTAAGTTTTGATATATTTACGGTAGGAAATTTACAAAACATCTTTCTGGAACATGATCTTTACCTAATATCCTAATGATTTTTGGCATAAAAGAAAAGTGTATAATTTTGACCCATACAATGTATTTTTGGCTATAGCTACAAATATACTCCAGAGACTTAAGACTGCTTTTGTGCTCCAAGGTCACAAATATTATCAATATTTGAATTATATATGAATTTAAAAGGCATAATTTCAGTTTTCTCCTGAGGTAACAAGTGCGTGCATCGAGCAAATATTACTAATGCGCGTTTCTCCAAAGCAATAAAATGACACATCAACCTTTGAAAAAAGTGCATCATGTTTAAATGAATGTTTATAAAGCATACATATTTAATTAAGTTGCTTAAACAATTAGAAACAAAACAGCATCATGCATGTATGTATAGTTTAAAACAAAGGACCGAAAACCAATCACAAATAGAAGTTTTCATTTTAAAACATGAGATGGAGTTGGGATGGGGAAAAACCATCAAAACCACCTCGAGACCCACAACACACAAGAATGTATTTAAAGACACAATTGACTGACTGAAGGAAATATAAAGCTGGATCACTCACGTAGCAGAATACTCAAACAGCCCATAATACGGGTTGAACATTTCCTTGGAGATCAGAAAGAACCATTCCCTGGCTACGCCCCCATAGTCCAGCCCCTTCTCCCCCTCAAACTCCACCCAGAGGCGGGCCTTCAGCAGATCCGAACGTTTGACGGACAGAATGCGTCTGTACGAGTCCTCCAGAACAGCGTTTCGTCTCACATTCAACTCAAAACGGTTCGGGATGTCAGCCTGGACACCCAAGAAAAGAATGATTTTGATTTTATATTTAGTTATCCATCAGGATTTGACTGGATCATACATATTGGATGATCAAATTAGAACTAGTTAATATATTTTCCCCGCCCACATAGAATAAAAACGGATTCAAGAATAGTTCCTCTTCAGAAACTCGAGCTGCGTCAAGCGCTTTGGGGAAACGCCTTTGGCAAGATCAACTCTGAATATCGTGTGCAATCTGTCCAATGGAAGAGCGTGACGTCACAGGCGGGGTGACGTAGCGACCAGGAAGCAATAAAGGCACGTGCCACGCAGCTGGCTTCAGCTTCGCGTCTTTCAGCAAGCGCTCTGTATGTGCATGTCTAAAGTCTGTCTTGTGAGTCTTATTTATTGTTGTCTGTCCCAATAAAGCAACATAATGCCTAAGAGCAAAGCTAAGACCAGACATATGAAGGGCGAATCCAGATCGCGTTATAGATTGTGTGTTTCTCCCTGCCCACGCTACATCGCGGGTGGGGATACACACAGTTTATGCGTGGTTTGTCTTGGATCGAAGCACGCTGAGTCGGGTCTCGAGGGACTGTCCGCATTGTGAACGATTGCCGATGCGGACGCTTCAATCCCGGAGGGCTCTCTTCGAGGAGGGAGCCTTCGCCAGTGTTCCCCGCGGTTCTGGCACCGCTTCTGCCGAGGCAGAGCGGCTGCTGCACTCGTGGGGTTCGCAGGTGGATCTGGTGGAGGGTATGGAGACGGGCCAGTCCTTATCTCCTTCCTCATCTGCCAGATCCGGCGCCCAAACCCTGGGTTCGGAAGCACGCTCGTCGGTTTCTTCCCCCCAGGGCGAGGGGTCGACACTCCACCTCTCTTCGTCTGATGAGGTGGATGTGGAGACTATTAGTAAAGATTCGCAACCCCTATCGCCCCAGTATGAGGATCTGTTGGAGGTGGTTACTAGTGCAGTTGATAAATTAAAAATCGATGCGGCTCTGGTACCCCTCCGTACGTAGGGCATCCGTATTCTGAACTATATCAACGATTGGTTGATTTTAGCTCAATCAGAGCAGATGGCAGTTCGACATCGAGATGTCGTTCTCGCCCATATGGGGGAGCTGGGTTTGAGACTGAACACCAAGAAGAGTGTACTTTCTCCAGTTCAGAGAACCACCTATCTAGGCGTAGTGTGGGATTCGACCACGAAGCAGGCACGTATGTCTCCTGCTCGGATCGAGTCAATACTTTCCTCAGTCAAGAGAGTCAGAGAAGGCCAGTCACTCACTGTCAAGCAGTTTCAGAGACTGTTAGGGCTCATGGCAGCTGCGTCCAACGTAATACCTTTTGGCCTCCTGCACATGAGACCCCTGCAGTGGTGGCTCAAGACCAAGAGGTTTCCCCGAGGGGAAATCCATTACGAACTATCAAGGTCACGCGGCAATGCCTTCGTGCCTTAGACATATAGAAGAAACCTTGGTTCTTGAATCAGGGCCCGGTGTTGGGAGCTCTTAGTCACCGTGTAACGCTAGCGACAGACGCGTCCCTCACCGGTTGGGGTGCGGTCATGAGTGGCCACCCTGCCCGGGGTCTGTGGAGCGGTCGCCATCTGACATGGCACATCAATTGTCTAGAAATGCTAGCAGTGTATCGAGCATTGAAATATTTCCTCCCAGACCTGAGAGGCCGTCATTTGTTGGTGTGCACCGACAACACATCGGTGGTCTCTTATATCAATCACCAGGGAGGTCTGCGTTCACGCCCCTTATACAAGCTGGTATACCAGATCCTCCTGTGGTCCCAGGGCAAACTCCTCTCGTTAAGAGCAGTATATATTCCTGGGAGATTGAATGTGGGAGCAGACATGCTGTCGAGACAGGGGCCGAGGCCCGGGGAATGGATGCTTCACCCCGAGGTGGTGGAGCAGATATGGCAGATATTTGGCAAAGCTCAGGTGGACCTCTTCGCGACTCAAGAGACATTGCAATGTCCCCTCTGGTTCTCTCTAGTTCACCCAGCTCCACTGGGACTAGATGCCATGTCACAGACCTGCCCGAGGCTTCGTCTGTACGCCTTTCCCCCCATTGCTCTGCTCCCGGGAGTTCTGGCGAGAGTACGCCAGGACGGGGTCCGTCTGTTGCTAGTAGCCCCGTTCTGGCCAGGCCGAGTATGGTTCGCAGATCTGGTCTCTCTCCTCGACGGCTCTCCATGGGAGATTCCGATCAGGACAGATCTACTCTCTCAGGCGCAGGGCAAAATAATCCACCCTTGCCCGGAGCTGTGGAATTTATGGGTGTGGCCCCTGAGGGGGCACAGTTCATAGCTTCCAGTCTCTCAACTGAGGTTGTTGAGACCCTCCTCCAATCCAGAGCTCCCTCTACGAGGAAACTGTACGCCCTGAGGTGGAAACTCTTCACCTCATGGTGCAGAGACCGCCAGCTTGACCCTGTTAACTGCCCAGTTGGTACAGTTCTTGAGTTTTTCCAAGCTAGGCTCTCTGCGGGGTTAACTCACTCTACCTTAAAGGTGTACGTGGCGGCCATAGCTGCTTACCACATCCCTTTCAATGGTCAGTCAGTGGGTAGACACCCCCTAGTTACGCGTTTCCTCCATGGTGCACTGAGGCTGAGACCTCCAATACGGTCCCGTATTCCCGTAGTCTCTCTGTAAAACTCCATTCGAGCCAATTCAAGATATATCAGATAGACATCTGACCCTTAAGACTGCCCTGTTACTGGCGATTATGTCTCTAAAGAGAGTTGGAGACCTTCAGGCCCTCTCGGTGGCCCCTACCTACTTAGACTTTGCCCCTGGTATGGCCAAAGCATTCTTATACCCTCGAGCGGGTTATGTTCCCAAAGTTCCCTCTGTTACGCCACAGCCTCTAGTACTGCAGGCCTTCTGCCCTCCTCCCTTTTGGGAGCCAGACCAGGAGAAGCTAAATTGTATGTGTCCAGTGCGAGTACTTGACGCATACATCCACAGAGCTGCCCTGTGGAGAAAATCTGACTAATTGCTTGTTTGCTACGTTCCTCCTAAAAAGGGTTCCCCTGCCTCTAAGCAGACCCTTAGTCGTTGGATAGTCGAGGCTATCAACGTCTCCTATGAGTCCTCTGGTCTTCCCCTTCCTTTGGGAGCCAAGGCTCGGGGTATGGCTGCCTCTAAGGCCTTTCTAGCAGGTGTGTCCCTCTTGGACATCTGCAACGCTGCGGGATGGTCCACGCCCTCTACATTTGCCAGATTTTACAATCTCGATATGCGAGCCGCTCCTGGCTCTTCTGTCCTCTTGCCTTAGCTGTGCTCTTCGGATACACACAAGGCAGGGGATTGGTAGTCTGGCAGCGTTGACACATCGTTCCCCAAAGCGCTTGACGCAGCTCGAGTTCCTGAAGAGGAACGTCTCTAGGTTACGAATGTAACCCTAGTTCCTCGAAGGAATGAGACGCTGTGTTGCAGAGCCATACTCCCGGCACCCCTGCCGCGCTTGCTTCCCTACTCGAAGCTGAAGCCAGCTGCGTGGCACGTGCCTTTATAGCTTCCTGGTCGCTACATCACCCTGCCTGTGACGTCACGCTCTTCCGTTGGACAGATTCCACACAATATTCAAAGATGATCTTGCCAAAGGCGTTTCCCCAAAGCGCTTGACGCAGCGTTTCGTTCCTTCGAGGAACTAGGGTTACATTTGTAACCTAGAGACGTTTTTCATGAAAAGATTATAAAAACCAACAATTTATGCTTTTAAAATCATGTGCACTGATCAACTAAAAAAAATAAGACCAGTAATGTTTATTCAAAATATAAATAGGGCCACTTTTGATTTTCATGTTTATAAAAATTATTCTTATTATTATTATTTTTATTATAAATATTACATTTTATTTTATTTGCAGTGAAATATTAAGATATGAACCCTTTATTTTGTATACTTTATTTAGTAATATTTATATTTATGTATAATGTTTATGTATAAAGTATTTTGTATAATCCATTTAGTAATAATCATCAGAATAATTTAGTAGTAGTAATGATAATAATAATAATAATACATTTAGCCTAATTGTGTGGCTATACAAACAAGCACACCAAACCATCTAAATAAATACATTTATTATTATTATATCTATAGTGACTTGAACAAACTAGGTTAAAAATTCTGCTCTTTGATGAACCACAAAGATGTTGAGATCTTAATGGGACAGAAAAAAAACTAAAAGCTCAAGAAGGAGAGTGACGTACTGGTTTCTTGAGTTTCTTGCGGAAGTAATCATACTTCTGTTTATAGTCTCTGGAGTAAGGCACGGCCTGAAATAAAGCAAAACACACTCAGTTCACCAATAATCCTCCTGACCTGACAGAGATCATTCAACTCATCCTGGACAAATATAACCTTGCCGTTCTCTCGTGACACACACAAACCCCTTACAGGAAATCAATGGGAAGAAACGTACAGGGTTACAGGCTTTTAGAAACTAGATATGACAAAGATATGGCTCGTCCTTCAAGCCCTGACTGTACAGGACCTTTAACAGAAACGGAGCAGCACTTACTGGACCAGTGATGGCTGAACTCTGTAGTCTTGGATCCTCCCACTGTGTGACTTTTGTGTCTAAAAAATGAATAAAATTTGCATAAATAAAAATTAAAAAGTACATATAAAACATATAAAATATAAAAAAATAAAAAAAAAAAATAAATAAATAAATAAAAAATGAGTATATAAAAGGTATAAATAAAATAAAATAATGGTTATAAAATTAAAAAAAATATAACACATTAAAAGAAATACAAATTAATGAAAAATACAAATAAATATAATAATAATAATAATAACAACTAAAGTTCTTAATAATCAATTTTTAGAATTTTTTTATTCAAATTAACAACAATAATAATAATAAAACAATTAGTAAAAAATGGAAGATGACTTGTTAAAATAAGTTTATAAACATAATATAAAATATTTGTAAAAAAGAATAATATTTTGAATATCAAAAAAAAATATATATCCATATGATCCCTAGAAGAATGGTACAGAATCCTAGAAGATTTTTAGATCGGCATGGTTATTAATGTGCCACTTACTGTGATCGATGTAAAAGATTCTGCCATCACTATGTACTCGCTCCTCCCAACCAGGCTACAGAAGACACACACACACACACACACCTTTTCACCCTTTGTCCTGAACGGCATGTCATTAAAATCATGACCTCATTATCTGATTATGACATCAGTGGTGACATCACCCGTCTTACCGGCAGTGGGCCGAGGTCAGTGGGGTCAAGGGAAACTCTTCTCCTTATGTGCACAGGAACCTTCAGCCGGGGGTCATCCTGTGATAGAACAGGAAATTACATGGCAAACACAGGAAGCAGAGTACATATCAGTGTGAACAATGGTGCAATCAAAGCAAACACTGGTTATATACCATGGCATTACCACGATGCAGCATCATGTCTTGTCTTACCCATGTGGTGGTCTTAGTGTTGTGGTCTATGAAGAAGGGTCGTCCATTCGAAGTGCTGCGCACCTCCCAGCCGGCCGGCATCAGGCCTGTGTGCTCCGGTGAGTGAGCGAGTGTGTGCTGTGGGGACAGATCTGGGGACAGTAGTGGCGGAGCGAGGATTGTGGGACTCACCGCCGCTGCTGCTGCTGCTGCGGCCTCAGAGGACGGCTGTATGAGCTGTAATACACAGGTCAAAGGTCAGCGGTCTGAGGGACGAGCTGCTATCCCGCCATAAATTAGGACTGCATGATGGTTTAATGTTTGAAAATGAAGAAATTCACAAAAAGTTGGACTGTAATATAAAGAAATTATCACGATGATGATTATTGTTATTAATATTATTATTATTATATTATTTTTTTTACAGTTAAATATTACTATAGTAATTTTTAGTTATTGTTAGTTAAACTTTTTTACAATTATTGTAAAAAAAAATAATAATAAATAAATATTAAAGATATAAAAAAATCACAACATTTTTGGCCAAATTGTGCATCTGTACAAAAAAGCACAGCAAGCATGTAACTCAATGATAATAACAATTATTATTATTTTTATTAATGTGATCTTGGCTGAAAAATTTATGATTGATATATCAGTATGACTATATAATAATAATAATGAATAAATAAATAAATATATTTTGTTGTTGCTGCTGTTGTAATTATATTGTGCAGCCTAACAAATTAATTGTTCAGCCTATAAAATATTATATTATATAAGTTATAATATTATAACTTGTGATTTCACCACTAAAAAATATATATATTTAAAAAAAAATATATTAATACATATTTATATATCTCATATAAAAAATATCTAAAATAAGATTTAAATATAAAAAATATAATAAAAAAAATATATAATATAAAATATATATGAAAAAGAAAATTCTTCACCAAATGCTTATAGAGCTTTCTCTAGAGCAAGTTTTTTTCACTCAGGACTGAGACGTACCTGAACGAGCGGTCGTGTCCAGGTTGTAATCCTGCTGTTGTGATTGACATAATAAATTCTCCCTTTACTGTCCTGCTTCTCCTCCCATCCCGGAGGCAGCCCGCCAGCGATGGGTAATAGCTACAGGGAAGAACAGACAATGACAAAGTGAGTAACGAAACAGAATGCAGAGAGGGGTGAAACGAGGAGAGCAGAAACGGAAACAATCCATTACAGATCGTCCGTTTGGTTCACAAATAGCCATCAGTTAGTGGCTCGGCTCTCAAACACACTGTCCTCTGGGACCAGATGTGAGCCGAGCTGCAGCTGAGGTGATGTATTGCGAGGTTCGGGGCATGCTGGGAAATCTAGGGCAGCTAAGATTACACATCATGCACTGAGAGACTGAGAAAAAAAAAACATATTTTTTCAAAACTAGAGCACACCGCGAGGGCTCGGTGTGGACTCACACATAAAGTATATGTGTGAATGCTGTAATGCTCTCACCACGGGGTGAACAGGATGCTCTTCCACCGTTTGGGTCTGTCCACTTCCTCTGCGGCTGCCGTGACCCTGCGGCTAAAGAAAACACAAGACACACTCAGTTATATATTGTTTATATTGCATCTGTTTTAAATGTTACAATGTAACAAGCAAAAAACGGAATGTTTTGGTTCTGGATGCTGATTGGTCGATACAGTGCTTTGCTAAAATAAAAAAAACTGTGTGTATCAGTGTTAATTTAAATATCAGATATACTTGTGAAAGAACAAAACTTGGCAATAAGGCACTTGAGGTTATTCTAAATTATGTATATAGTCAATGTTTCACTTGGAGCAATGTGAATCAATCAAATGAATCAGTCTCCACAGAAACAACAATACACATTGTGATTTTCATATCGATGGCTTAATGTAAGGAATATTCTTTATACGTCACCACATTTAAATTTGGGATCTTGCATAAATGTCTGCAAGAGTTGCTGTAGATCATTAGAATGACTTTGATTTGAATCGTTTGTGTCACTTACACTGCTGTTAAAAAGTTTGGGCTTGGTAAGATTTTTCAATGTTTTTGAAAGCAAAAGTCTCTTCGGCTGCATTTATTTAACTAAAAATACAGTAAAAATAGTGAAATATTATTGTGATTTAAAATAAGTGTTTTCTAAGTGAATATCTGTTCAAATGTAATTTATTCTATTGATTCAAAGATGTATTTTCAGCATCATAACTCCAGTCTTCAGTGTCACATGATCTTTAAAAAATGCTCAAGAAACATTACTGATTATTATCAATGTTGAAAACAGTTGTGGTACTTCATATTTTTGTGGAAACTGATAAAAAGTTCAAAAGAAAGTTTTTTTTATCTAGAAATCTTTGCAACGTTATAAATGTCTGTCACTGTTGATTAATTTAATGCCTTCTTACTGAATAAAAGTAATAATGTCTGTATTATACTCACTCGTCTAAGACTTCACTGCTTTGATTCATGAGTGTGTGTGTGTGAGTGTGTGGACTGACCGTGAGGGACGTGCGTCTGTCGTTTGTGGTCTGTAGTCTGTTGAACTCCTCACAGAATCCCGTGAGCTCCATCGGGGAGTGGGGGGGCGGCGGAGAGCGCTCGGTGGGGCTGTTATAAAGCGTGGACTCATCTGCCGTTATGATCTCCCAGCTCTACAAAACACACACACAGATGTGAAAGTGTGTCGTTTGTCCAGGAGTTTCGCAGAGATCACAGAAGCGTGTGTGTGTGTGTGTGTGTGAGTACCTCAGGTGACTCTCTGTGCTCGTGGTTCTCGTCATGCTCTGATATTTGTCTGCGTGTGAGGAACGCCCGCTGGGACTCGCTGTGTGTATCTTGTCTCTGTTCAATGTCTCTTTGACTGTCCCTGTAAATCAGGACAAAACACACACACTTCAGTGCTTCAAATGACCCAGAAGACTCAAATGAAGCAGGTGAGAGCGCTGCTGACCAGCAGAGCAGAGGAAGGAAACAAGCATCCTGTCTTAGCTATTACAGGATATCTGACTACAGTACAGTTTTGTGTTTTTGCTGTTTTCTTCCTTAAAATCTAAAGAAAACAAATACATATTGTCACAAAAACCTGAGGATTTAGAGGCCCTAAATGACTTGTTTATACCCTGGTTATGATTTCTAAAAATACCTTTTATATAATAATGTGACAACCTTTAATAATATAATACAAAGTGAATGAAAATAAATAAATAAATACATAAATACATAAAATTAAATAAAATACAAATGAATAAACATAAAAAAAAATAAATATAAAATCAAATAAAGACAAAAATGAAACTTTACAGTGGTACCACAAAAAAACAACAACCTTTATTTAGATGCTCTGAATGATGCATTTATAACCTGGTTGTGAAAACTCATTTTTTCATTTTGTTTTATATGATTTTTTACAAATTGTATTATAAAATTATATATTATATATACATGGTGAAAGAGAAAAAAAAATAAATGAGAATTTTTTTTTTTAATACTAAAAATAAGACCAAAATATATAAAATATATTGACAAAAATAAATATAAAAAAACGTATAAAACAAAAAAAATATATGTACACAAAGCAAAAAATAAACATTTTATAAAAAGAAAACAAAATTAAAGAACAAAACAAAATATTAAAAACAAATAAAAAATTATATATATATATATATATATATATATATATAAACTGAACTAAATAAAAAAAAATACAGGTAATGTCTTAATGGCTTCTTGTTTCTCAGTCAAAGTGCAATATATATATATATAGTATATAAAAAAAAATATACAGTATAGTGTATATACAGTACAGAGCAAAAGTTTGGACACACCTTCTCATTCAAAGAGTTGTCTTTATTTTCATGACTATGAAAATTGTAGAGTCACACTGAAGGCATCGAGGGCTATTTGAGCAAGAAGGAGAGTGATGGGGTGCTGCGCCAGATGACCTGGCCTCCACAGTCACCGGACCTGAACCCAATCGAGATGGTTTAGGGGTGAGCTGGACCTCAGACAGAAGGCAAAAGGGCCAACAAGTGCTAAGCATCTCTCGGGGAACTCCTTCAAGACTGTTGGAAGACCATTTCAGGTGACTACCTCTTGAAGCTCATCAAGAGAAAGCCAAGAGTGTGCAAAGCAGTAATCAAAGCAAAAGGTGGCTACTTTGAAGAACCCACAATATGACATATTTTCAGTTGTTTCACACTTTTTTCTTATGTATATAATTCCACATGTGTTAATTCATAGTTTTGATGCCTTCAGTGTGAATCTACAATTTTCATAGTCATGAAAATAAAGAAAACTCTTTGATTGAGAAGGCCAAACTTTTGGTCTGTACTGTATGTATGTATGTATATTTGATGTGCTAAACAGATTTAAATGCAATTATTGTAAACTGTAATGCACATACATGACTCTAGCAACATTTAAATGTTTTATTTATAATTTAAAATTTCGTGCCATGCCAGTTTCCACGAAAAAAAAAAAACAAGTGAAAAATGTGATGAATGATTTACATTTACAATTTATCCAAAGCGACTTACAAATGAGGACAGTGGAAGCAATCAAAACAAAAAAAGAGCAATGATATACAAGTGCTATAACAAGTCTCAGTTAGCTTAACACAGTACACATACCAAGGGCTTTTAAATAATATAATAAATAAAAAGAAAACATAGAATAGAAAAAGAATAGAGCAAGCTAGTGATAAAGGTCTTTTTTATTTAATTGTATAATAAATGAAAAGAAAATAGAATACAAAATGATTTTTTATTTTTTTTTAAGAATAGAATTAGAATAGTGAGTGCTAAAGTTAAAATAAAGATGGCAGAGATTAATTAATGATCAAATGAAAGAAAGTATAAATAAACTACATAAAATAACAAATAAAAAAGCTAAAAAGCATGTGTCTGCATGTTTCTAGTGTTTGTTAAAGTGGGTGATGGTTACTGGATGGTGGGTCTGTGCCACTGCGTGGTCCTGCTCTCGTGGTTGACGTAGTAGGTTCTTCCCAGGTTGTCCTGCCTCTCCTCCCAGCCAGGGGGCAGCGCAGGCAGCTGGTGAGGATGGTGAGAACCGCACAATTCAGGAGACTCCAAAAACTCCCAACCAGGCTACAAGACAGAAAGCAGTATTAAAACACAGGGCTGCATGCAATTCAATGGGAAACTCATGTCTGTTTGTTTTATCTTATGGTACTTTACATGCAAATTGACTGTATGGTTCACAAACTTCACATAACAACCCATCTTGAGCAGTCCAGACCGGATTGACCAGGACAGTGCATTCAGGAACGATTAAGCTCTAATTAATCTAATGCTGGCAGCACTTGTGAGTGAATTTTGGACATATGAAATCAGGCCTGTATCTCTCGTACAAAGAGAGCGGCTGGAAAAGTACACAGTGACTCTGCTGGTTCTATATTAACGTTCTTGTGTATAAATATAACACCTTTGTTTAAGCACCAAACAAATGTCATTTGTTTCCTGAAGGCTTTTTATCTTGAAACCAAATGACACGCAATGCTATAAAAAAAAAACACATGCATCAATCATAATATTATATATATATATATATATATATATATATATATATATATATATATATATATATATATATATTTTTTTTTTTTTTTTTAATCTGTTTAAGGTTTCAAGTTTTAAGTTTAAATTTGAAATATATATATATAATTTCAATTGATTGTTTAATTTCAGTAAAAAAAAATTATGATTTTAGTTTTAGTCAACTATAATAACCCTAGATAAAATTATAAATAAAATAAAATAAAATAATCCTGACCTTAAAGTTAATATCTTAAATAACATTTCCCAGGAAAAAAGTGCCAAATGTATATTTAATGTACTAGCAATAAATATAACTATAGTAACAGTGGTGTTTGAATAACTGAACTAAACAGAATTGAATACAAATAAAATACATCTTCCACAAATATATAAAAATGTAACCAACAATCATAATTCCTGTTCTTCTCTCTTTAAGGACATATAAATCTGTCATTCTGCTAAGGAATAAACCCAGAGCTAAGGTTTCAATGTGTGAAAATCTTTGTGAATAAAGCAGAATAGAGAAACATAGCACTTCTCATTCAAGGACAGGCCACAATAGAAAGTGCAGATGGAGGAATATAAAATGTTTTCATGGCCTCTCCATTCAACACAAATACTTGAAGAAGGCGCTGCTGCAAACTACATCAGTAAAGATGCATCTTACAGACAAACCATACCAGATAGGCCACGTTAAATCTGAAACTTTAACTCGTTCTAGTTTTTTCAGAGAACATTCTTTGATTCTAGAATTAAACTGTTGCGTTTGTCACCCACGTTTGTGTTTGTGTGCATTATTCTTACTTCCAGATTCTCGTTCTGTTCGGCTGGGTCGTCCTCCGCATCGCTGTTTTTGGGCAGGTATGTCATCTTCAGTCGCAGATGACCTTTCACCCTTGACTTGTGACTGTCTCGAAAGAGTTAAACAAACACATCAACAAAAGACCTACATCAAATTACAAGAAAAAACGTAGTTTTAAAAATAAGACTCCACTGAAGTGTGTCAGAAGTGTTGACATGTACATATTTGAAATGAAAACAGCTCACAGTTGCATGATGTCATAGCAGGTCAAAGGTCAATCCACAACAACAGCACAATGAATGGTTAAAAACCATCACGTTTGGGGAATAAAGCATGCAGGCATTAAATCTCCGGCTAACCTTCTCGGGTGCAACAGGAAGTCCTTGAAAGTATACGGCCTTTCATTGTTGGGATTTTCTGTCTGTAGGTATAAAGAAAAATTACACATTATTTTAGCAGCAGTTTAAATAAATAAAGCATGAATTCTGCTCAAATTAAACATTATACATTACACATAACCCATGCAGGAAATTCTAGTTCTAGTGTTCAAGTGTCATGGATATATTTGAGTCCTAATGTTTATGATCGTTCAGCCAAGCAACACACACACACACACACACACACACATACATATATACACAGTGACAGTGTTAAAACAAGAGCTTCTCTGAAAACATATGAGGTGGACCTTCTGAAAATAACACCTATATTTAATGTGCATTAATGACAATACAAGTCATCAGCTTCAACCTTATACAAATACTCACGGGGACTTGGTGCAGAGGAACGTCCACTTGTCCGAGGAAGTCATCCCTCGTCTGCAGAGGATCAAGAAAAAAAACAGAAAAAACACCTGTCAACTGGACATAACACATAAAAAATGAACAACACCTGAGCTTGTCTGAGATCAGTCTTAACTAGAGAAGCAACGACACTAAACTTGAAAAACTTTGGTTTGAATATTGTTACACCCCTAGTGTATAAAGACAGTGAGTGACCATATCTGAGACTGTACAGTGCGTTCATTGTTTACAGAGATATAAATACATGTGTTATATATAAACAAGGCTTTATAAAGGTAGACTTCTCCGTGGTCTATCCCTCAGACTGTTAACGAGCTGCACAAATACAGAGAAGGTCAAAGTAGGCTGAGAGAGAAAGGGAGCGTGAAAGAGAGAGAGAGTTTGTTTTCAGAACAAAATCATTTCCATCCTAAAACCTTTTCCAGCTGCCGCTATTCATGTTAACAGCTGGCTTTCATACTGAACTTAGGAGCATTTTAAAAACATTCATATACACGCTGTCATTGCGCTAACCGAAACAATATGACAAGTTAAATCCAAGTCACCTAAATGAGGCGTAAAAGCCTTCGGTGTTTAAAAATGCTGTCAGATGTTTGGTTTCATGGTAGTGAGGGCAGAACGAAATAACGAATGAGCTTAAACTAAAACGTGTCCATCTATAGTACTCACAGCATATGACTTCCTAGATAATGACCTGTTTGCTATCAGAGAGTCGTTCTGGTTTTTACTGCACTCATAAAGTCATGATGATGACTAACACACATATCTTGCCTCGTGTCAATGCACTTAAAGTGATTTGGGAGAAAGCACTGTTAGTGTCATCTTAGATATTATTGAGCTAGATATGACACAAGGTGCTACAGAATTACAGAGTTTTATTAAGATAAATGTTAATGTAATATTAAATAGTTTTTATAATGGCTATGATAGTGTATTTAGCATTATATATATAAATATGTTTCTCATTCTCGAGTCAAGAACCGGTTGCATCGGTTTTCGGATCACCAGTACACTGAACCGAGAACCGTTTCTGTCAGACGTGTCCGATTCGAGAACCGAGGAGCTGATGAAACTGCGCATGTGTGATTCAGCGTGAAGCAGACCGACACACAGAGCGTCTGAACCGAACTGATTCTTTTGGTGATTGATTCTGAACTGATTCTGTGCTAATGTTATGATCTCTGTCCACTGGAACGCTATCGCTTTTAATTTAAAACGGGTTATTTAAAACAATTACTAATCAAACAGATGGAATTAGAAATAAAGGCCTGCCTCTAATAAAAGCCTGTTACCTTCTGCAGTTCAGGTAAATAAAGGCCCCGGCTTTTATTTGAGGAATTACGATATATATATATATATATATATATATATATATATATATATATATATATTATAGAACTATTTATATTTTTTCTTATAACTATTAGGCTTCTTCGAAATTAAAGTCAGTCCCCCTCTTTCAAACTGCTAATAAATAAATAAATAAATAAAATTCATTATTATTATTAGTAGTAGTTTATTTATGTATTTATTCATTTATTTTTTGCTGAGCATGAGAGATATATCACATACATATATTATTTCCCACATAAAAAAATAAAAATAAAATGAAATAAAAATGAAAATAAAATGTATGTAAAATAAAATTAAATGTAAAATAAATCAAATTGAGACAGAAATGTTAATAAATTTAATTAAAAAGAAAAAAAGAAATAAAAAAAGAGAGAAAGAACAAAAAAATAAGAAAGAAGGAAAGGAGGAAAAGTGAGAAAGAAAGAAAGAAAGAAAGGAGGAAAAAGAGAGAAAGAAAGAAAGATAAAAAGAGAGAAATAGAAAGAGAGAAAGAAAGAAATAGAAAGAAAGAAAGAAAGAAAGAAAGAAAGAAAGAAAGAAAGAGAGAAAGAAAGAAAGATAAAAGAGAGAAATAGAAAGAAAGAAAGAAATAGAAAGAAAGAAAGAAAGAAAGAAAGAAAGAAAGAAAGAGAGAGAGAGAGAAAGAAAGATAAAAAGAGAAATAGAAAGAGAGAAAGAGAGAAAGAAAGAGAAAAGAAAGAAAGAAAAAGTGAGAAAGAAAATAGGAAAAAGAGAGAAAGAAAGAAAGATAAAAAGAGAGAAATAGAAAGAGAGAAAGAAAGAAAGAGAGAAAGAAAGAGAAAGAAAGAAAGAGAAAGAAAGAAAGAGAAAGAAAGAAAGATAAAAGAGAGAAATAGAAAGAGAGAAAGAAAGAAATAGAAAGAGAGAAAGAAAGAAAGAAAGAAAGAAAGGAGGAAAAAGTGAGAAAGAAAATAGGAAAAAGAGAGAAAGAAAGAAAGATAAAAAGAGAAATAGAAAGAGAGAAAGAGAGAAAGAAAGAGAAAGAGAGAAAGATAGAAAGAAAGAAAGAGAAAACAAAGAAAGAAAGAAACAAAGAAAGAAAGAAAAAGAAAAAGAAAAAAAATTCATATAATAATATACGTTAAAAGTATATAAAATGATATTAAATATCTTTATAAATCCTCAACAAACTTCTGGAAATGTTCCACTGAGGTGAAAGCTGTTAATATGCATTAATAGTTCTGCAGTGTGTTAAAGTGAAGCATACTATAGAACTGGCAGAATACTGACAAAGTATGTGAGAGTAGAGCAAATAAAGAAGCGGAGTACTACCATAAACTACGACAAGAACTCAACTTTTATCAATGCTGAAACCAGACAAAAATGGAAAACTGTTGTCAAACTATCTGTAAACAATCAGTCCTGTCTGCTGCGGTAATGAGAAGGAAAACAGTAAATGATGCCAGACGTTTGAAGAAACTTAATGAAGGAGGCTCAAAGTGAACCATTTTCTGCTACAAGAGGAGCGTGACTGTGGGTTTAATACTGCTAAACATTTCCTCAGCATCACATCATATCTAAACGCTACTGAACAAAGATCTTCCAGGAGATGCTTTAGAGAAGCTATAGGACTACAAGGGGTTTGTTGCATTTCGAGTAAAGATTTTTTCCCCCCAAACGAATACATCATAGTGAGAAGTATTACACAAAAGTAAGTATCAATCAAGCAGCTGCAACAGAGAGAGATTTAATTATTTTCATAAATCCATGAGGTTTTCAAGCACTGTGGAGGAGAGACTATTTGACTGATAAGAGCTAATCAAGCACAGAAAGTGCTGTGGAAAAACAACACATTCACACACTAACAACCCCCCGGCACTCTCACACACACACACACACACACACACACACACACACACATCTGACAGCTCTTTAGGAGCGCTGCTGAGTGCAGTTTGTATTGACCTCTGGCAGGGTCACACAGTCATGTGTTAACCGTTCCCATCAGTGAGCACAAGGTGTGACAGTGTCCTTGAGCGGAAACAGAAGAACCGTGATCTACAGTTAACCCAGAGACATAATCTGGACCTGCTCTATGCATTTCTACAGCAGAAAACTCCTGGAGACAGGATTGTGTCAGCTTTCTGAACACGAGCAAATAAATTACACACATAACTACTTTATCCTTCATGTGACTCTCAACCTGGGGACTGCAAGATGACTTGAAATAATGTAGAATAAGAAAACAAAAGCAGTTAAGTAAGCTAAAACAGCTAAAACTGAAAATGAACTCTGACATCATATTTTTTAAATTAATTTATTCCAAAAAACAGTTTGATATATTTATATATATATATATGAAGTAGAAATAATATATTGATATTCTAGAGTTAGTCATTTTCATTTAGTTATTTATTTTACTTATACTTTTTTAAACTGACCTGATGAAGGTGAGGAAATTAATTCAATCTTAAAAAGCCATAAATATTTAAATATTTGTTCATTTACGTAAAGAACGAATTGCTATGAAGTTGCTAATACTCAGTAATAAACAAATAAATGAATAAATCAATATTCTGGAATTACCGAAGTTCATTATTTTAACTATTTTAATAAATTTCATAATTTTTCCTTTATTTTATTATTTGTATATATTGCCAGTATATACACATTCTAATATATCATTAGTAAATAACAAATAATAATAATTTGAAGAATGTTTGAAGCAGCTGTGTCATTGCATTGAAGATTGTTTTAAAGAACCGGGGAGCTCAGACTCGAAAGATGTTTGCTAGGAGTTGCATTTCTTATGTGTAGATACCATCTCACTGTTGATTCAAAAGCAGCTCATAACATAACACACTGAATCAAATTACTCGGAGAGGTTTCAGATCCCCTGGCTGAGCACCAGCTCCATTTCATTGGAAAAGTGGTACCAGGAAGAGTCCTGGACCCTCATTATGTTATGCAAGATCCACAATAACTTACTTTAGTGCAGAATATTGCATGCAGCTTTGGAGCGGAATGATATTGTATTGTATTGTCTTTCTTTTGCAGCCATTTACCTGATGCACTCTCTAAACATTTGAATGAGCTATGAGAAGAACAATATGTCCATGTGTTTGAGATGGACAAACAACCAGCATGCTGAAATGAGAGCCTTGTATTTAGATTAGATCACATAAGAGTGCAGCAGCAGTAAAGGTAACAGCGCTGTTAATTGCTTGTGCAACCTTTTTCTAACACACTGTTAAATCAGAGACGAACAGAGTGAGTGCAAATGAAATAAGTGCAGTGAGCGAGACACCTGATGCTCTGAAAACATACCAAGGCTAAGCGAACACCCGCTGGGCAGCGAACATGTTATCCTTTATTGCAAAGGGCCTGCGTGGTTTGGCCCCCGTCTCCCTGACACTCATCCTCTCCCCCATCAGCTGACCTTTGGCCCAACAGCTGACAGACAGCCATGTGCAGCCCCTGCATATCATGTTGAATCCTAAAAGCTCTCCAGCGTGGTACACGACCAGACTAACTGGAGTCAAGCAGAGTATTTTCGAAGTGGTGTATTTATAGACCTAGGGCTGGGGGAAGGCTTAGGGACCACGGTCTATAATTATTCCAGAGTTAAATACATACATTGATCCCCCAGAGTGTTAACAAACTATTAAAAACTGGAAAAGCCTCTAAAATGCAAGGTGCATGCAAATGTAATATGCATGTAAGCAACTGGTTTATTAACAATGCATTTTTAAAGTGGCCAACCTGCCTAAATAAAACAGTACCCCAAGAGTAAATGCATACAGTGATCACTCTACATGTTAACAAATTAATAAAAACAGAAAAAGCCCAATATATGACATGCATGCATGCAAGAAACTGGTTTAAATACAGTGTATTTTACAAAGTGTTTGTGTATAAGCTAACCTATCTGAATGTACTGAGTTAATAAATCAATAAAAACTGAAAAGCCTCAAAAATTTGGCATGCATGCAACTGACTTAATTACAAAGCATTTTTAAAATGCTGGTCTATACGCCAACCTTAATGGAAATTATCCCATAGGTAAATACAAACAGAGATCAAAGTGTTAAATAATAAAAAAGAAAAACTGAAAAAGCCTCAAAACTGCGACATGCACATGCATGCAACTGGTTTATAGCTACAATGTATTTTTAAAGTGCTTGTCTATTAGCCAACCTGCCTAAAGGGATTTGTACTTTGCAAATAAATTCTGCTAAATGTTTGCTCACAATGATACAGATAATTAATAATTCACAGATCTAAAGGGACTGAAATTAGCTCTGGCAGGCTTGTTGATGAAGACTAAGAGAGGTTATTTTTATGTATACATATATATATATATATATATATATATATATATATATATATATATATGTATATATAAACTACTGTTACACAAATATAAATAATGGACGTGAATTTATTTTGGTATTTCACAATCCTATTTTCAAAGGATGTGTATCTGCACATCTTTAAAATTTAAAAGCAAAGCTTCACATGCAAGATCAAGGGAAGATAAGTTTCTGAATTGTTATGGTAATGTTCAGTGTCAAGAAAACTATCACAGCTATCACTGGAAACATGCAGCCGACTCTACAAATCATGTCTTCACAAATCTACTCAATTTGAATGCAATTTTAAGGAAAAAAACTATTTACACATTGCATGTTTGAGGACAAAAATGAGTGCATTCAGATTTTTCACTTTCTATTAGATGGAAATAGAAAGCTTAATAGATGACTTACGGTATAATTTTTCTCTGTGCAGGTTGGAACATGATCCGTTTCAGTGTTTATGCTGTTGTCCTGCAGGGTGTTTGATTTTCTTGCACTTGTGCCGTGAGATACGTGGATGTGTACGTGCGGAGGGCCATTTTTGGAGTGCACGTCTGCAGCATTTGAAACGTGACAAGAAATCTCAGCGTTGGCACAGGGTACCTCCAAAGAAATACTCCTGTGAAAGATGTGATGTTTCCCTTTTCTTGAGAACTTTTCCGATGTCGGAAAAGTGTCGTGTCTTCTTTCCGTTGATGACTGCCTTCCGCTTGGCAGCATGCAGGCTGAGGTGCTCCGGAAAAGCCTGGCTTTCTGGGGTTCTGGGACGTTGCTGGTTTGTGGGCCCTCGGGAGGTTTGGAATAGTCGATGTTAACCTTTGTTTTGGCCGAACTTCCTTTCCCTGAGGGAAGCGGCCGCTGGCTCGCGAAGTGCAATAAAACGCTGGAGTGTCTTTCCGTTCGCTCTGGTCCTGGCGGTTGCTCCGGAGGCACGCTAAAATGCACGATGGGTTTGGCGTCCCTGTGTTCTGCTGATGTACTGGTTTTGGAGAGCCGCAGACCATTAACTGCAGTGGCGATGGATCCCTTGGATGTTTCATCGTGCGATGCATCAACGCTAGACAGCTGCATCTGATGAGAGGTCTGAAAGGAACTTCGGGCAGATGGAGGCAGCGGAGGAATCATGGGAGACGCTACCGGACTGACGGGGGACGCCGGCGGCGTGGTGCATGGGCTCCGTGGGAAAATCACCAAGGATGAGCAACGCCGCAATGGTGCCCTCGCCTTACGCCGAGAGATCGGCTTGCGATCTGGGAGGTCCGCTTCGAATATGCTGTTGCTGCTGCAGTATCCGGCATCGCTCGTGGTGCTGCTGCTGCAGGAACCTCCATCTCCGTTTCCACTCTCGCAGCTGGCGAGCTCTCCGTCTCCTCCGCAAGGCTGCAAGGAGATCTGCAGCATGCTTTTCCTGCTCCCATTCACCTTAGGGATGAATACGGTGGAGTGCCGCTGTAAATTACCATACTCTGGTGACAATGGTGGCAAAGCCAGTGCCAGCTGTCCTGGAGTCACCTTCATGTGGAGGGAACTCTGCACCAGGCCCTCGCTAGAGCTACGGCCGGTGTTTGTAAACCCACTTTCCTCAGAGCGACCGGTGCAAGTCTCTGACAGTGGGTCGGTGTTGCTTCTCTGTGAAGCAAAATGCAGTCGCAGTTGTCGCGCCATAAAGTCAAGCCTTCCGAGGATCCGGTGGGACGCGGGTAAAAAATGAGCAACAGAAAGCAACTGCTCGTGTTCTGCAATTGCAACCATTAGCAGTTGCACACTGCAAAAATTGCAGAAGTGACAAGCGGCATTCCTTCTCTGAAGCTAACTTCCATGCCAAGTCAAACGCACTATGAAGAACAGTTTGAGTTCTATGAAGGATAAAGGCGAACTCAGAGAGCTTGACTGAAGCAACTGCTTCAGAAACCCTACAAAGGGCTCTACTATGCCAGACCTCTGGAGTGCCTCAGCTGTGCCTTCTGTAGTTTTGCAAGCGCCGATTCAGGCACGGGTGCCCCCTCCCCACCAGCTGCCGGTCACCCCAGTGCAAAAAACAACAATCTGTGTGCATGCCAGGATGGAGGTGGAACAGCTTGCCCCTGTTCTAGCCAACCTCGACTCTACCACCTCCTTCTTCAGCAGTGGGAGCCCAGTGTCTAAAGTTTCTAGTAAATTTGCACCCCTGATAATATTTTTACCCCACTGGGATGGAGTTACAGGAAATAAAGAGGAACGGGGTTTGGCATAATTTTAAGCTTTCCCAACAGCATCCACATTTAGTACATCGGACATACGTGGGGAACTGGGTGGTACAAGCTGCTGAAACCACCAAGCTCGTAAACTGAGCGTTTGGCTTATTTCTGCACTTCCAACCATGCACGGCTTAAACGCATGATAGCTTCATCTATAAATTTGAAAGTAGCAGAAGGAATTGAGCCTGTTTGTGCCAAAAAAGTGCCTCCAAATCAAATACTGAGCTTGTTGTGCCTGCTCTCATATGGACATGTGCCACATCACGTGTCATCTGACACCCGCTGTTGCAGCCATTTAAGACCATGCTTCTGTCAGAGAGAAATGCCATCTCATCAATCAGGGTCAGTTGCACGAGGGGTAATTGCAGTTACCACAGTGCACAGGACAAGTACGGGAAATCATTCTGCTCACAGCATGAACGTCAATTAAATATAAATGAGCCTGAGTCAGATTTTTTGCATTTTGTGCATTTGGAAATGAACAAACGTTTTAGGATTTTGGAATTTTTTAATAAATAAAATGGGTAATTGCATCCATTTCAAATTACAAAGCAATGTCAGTGAGAATGAATAAGGGATTTTTGCATTTTGTGCACTTGGAAGTGAACAACGTTTTAGGATTTTGGAATTCAAACATTAGTAATTGGGGTAATTGCATGCATTTTAAATAGAAATTCAATAGATGTAAGAATATTGGCACTTGGAAATAAAGTTTTAGTATTTTAAAATACAGATTAAAATTACAATGTGAGACTGAATCAGGTATTTTTTGCACTTGGAAATAAAGTTGTAGGACTTTGGAATTCTACAATTAAGATTATGGCTAATTTCATGCATTTTAAATAATTTAAATGCAACATAAGTGAGACTGAATTAAGGATTTTTGCATTTTGTGCACTTGGAAATGAACAAAGTTTTAAGATTTAAAAATTCTACAACAAAAAATGGGATAACTGCATGTCAAATTAAAATGAAGCCTAGAAATGTTTTGCACAAAAAAGAGATCTAAAATGATTTGTCATCCTTTTCTGTAAGCTACCACATTCCCCGGGAGATAGAAATAGCATGCATGCTTGGCTCATGCCAGAAAACACATTCTAGCAATGACATGCCAGTTTTTCTTACATCCAGTAACCGGGTTATGCTATCTATCAAATGCAGGAAAGCAACTGTGATTTATTATCTTATCAAGAGTTACTGTTTTTACATGAACACTGGGTCTTTTATGCATGCATTTGTTTAACCTTCCTCATTATTCAGGGAGGACGCCTTCAGCATGTGACGAAGAGAACCCCCCCAACACAGTCATGCCTCATCGACTTTTATGTGTTTTAAAGCAGTTACTTTTCACGTTTAACAGCACCCAAAGGTAAATTTCAGTTCCCAGACCTGAGTTTTATGGTGGCTACTTGCAAAAAGGCATCCTTGTTCATTCATTACACACTGACGCTCAGGTAGCTGATGTTTTTACAAACCTGAACCCAACACTAACAAGCCACATATATTTGATACTGCTGAACTGTATAAGGTTTCATCACCATTAAACACATCTTCCATTATAAAGCTAAACAAGCAGTCCCGTCTAAAATAATTCTACTGGTTAAGCCACTGTATCTACATCAACCAACACACAAAAAAGCAGATTACAATGCCGTTTGGTGGCACTAATGGTGTGGAAATTATACATTACACCAATTTTGCAACTTCAGTAGCAGACCGCACAAATAATTTATGAGTTGGCAATAAGAAGTGTTTCTTGAGCAGCAAAAAAGAATGATTTTTGAAGACCATGTGACACAAGACTGGAGTTTTGATCACAGGAATAAATTATATTTTACAATGTATTATAGTAGGAAATATTACAATATCACAATATTACTGTTTTTACTGCACCCAAAAAAAAGAAAAAAATACAGCCTTTGTGAGCAGAAGCATTAAAAAAAATCTAACATCTCAGTTAAAAATATGCATTCATGTACATACCAAACGATTTTCATCAAACACCTCCAGCAGCAGACGATGTTTTCTAGGATGCACCTGTGGGAGAAAACAAAAGACAAAGACTATACAGTGAATTCACTGTCACATATTTAAAATAAATGATGTCTCGTTAGAAGACAGACAGTCTGTTCATCCTCTATTCATAACTCTTGACTTTAGGCTTGTCGCCATCCTGGTATTTGTGCCAGTGGTCAGTATCACAAATAGGCCAGAACCTTTTATGCAATTGCCTGGATCTGGTTATGATTCATATAAAATATCAGGTACAGCAGACTTTTTTTTTTTTTCATGGAAAAACATGATATTTTACACATGATATTTTATATTTTATGAAACAAAATACAGTTATGATGTATTAAGACTTTTGAAATTTAGAAACAAAGAACAGTAAAGGTAAAATAAATACGTTCATATTCTTCAGATTCTGCCTATTTCTAGATCACCATTCCAAAAATAAAAAAATAAATAAGCATGACATTGATCAATGACTCAATGAAACTCAAAATGCTCTTTTGGATCCTCTCAAATCATGCCTAATATGAGCACAAGTCTTGATATAAAGCATTGATGAGCCTTCATAACATCTTGAAATGCTTACTCCTAACACTGTTTCCAGGGAACCTTATATGCATCTCTCTGTCCTTTCTGAGAAAATGACTACAGATGTCTACAGAAGAGAAACGCACAGCGAGTCAGTAAATGCTCAGCAGCTCGTCACAAGCCAGCAGGGAGAGCGGACAGAATGTAAGAGGCACCCCGAAACTCAACCCCTGACCTCTGACCCCAGAACATGTGACTGCACCTCTCTCTTTACACACTGCCCAAACAGACTCTTATTTAATTAAATAGAGATAATTTACCTAGAAACACTTCTCAAATCAATGTTCACTGAATGTCCTGAAGTAAATAAAATGATCAACAATTACAATTATAATTCATGCACAGTTTTCTAGCAGTTCCTTTGAATTATAAATATAATATTAACGGTTTCTGAATTCTCTGGATCTCGACAACAAATCAACATTGAACCGGCTCGAGCTAAATAAGAAAACTATTGTCTTCTATAAGGCTGCTTACAGCTGAATTTGCTTCAAAACTGATGAACTTTATGCTGAACTGAATCAAAACTGTACTGAAATGAGCTGAACAGACACTACTGTCTTTTTAGAGCTCCTTTACATCAGAAGTTGTTAAATATACGATGGATTTTGTTCTCTGATTCTGTTATTTTTTTCTGGTTTATTACTGTGAAACTGTTTTTAAAAAAAATCTAAATTATATAAGAACTATATAATGAAGGTGATTTGATCTGAACAAATGTGATGATGTCAAATTGTAAAAAATCCATTGCATGGCTGTTGCATCCACCATAAACACATCTCTTGGAAAAACTCCCTTAGAAACATCACTATTTTATATGCAAACTACATAAATGCAATGCAAATAAGAAGCCCTACAAATATGTAGAAGGTAATGCATTTCCCTGAACTTCGAAGAATTAAACCACATTTATTACTCGTTGTCTTTTTTTTTTCTGGCTGTTCACATTATAGTCCATTAATATAAAACGCAAAAATGGTTTTACAAAACCCTTGAACTTTTAAACAGGCTTCCAGTGCTGCAATATGAGCAGCCCGTATTGTATAACGTTTTCTATTATTACCAAACACAATGACTGCATCTGTTTAATATTAGTTCACGAGAACACATTACTGGAATCACCATCTAAATGTGATGATGATGAACAGAGAGTTCAGTAAGTTTGAAACAACTAAAAATGGCACGTGTGTGTGAGTGTGTGTGTGTGTGTGTGTGTGTGTGTGTGTGTGTGTGTGTATGAGATCTCACTAAGAAATGTCTGGATAACGAAAACTGAAAGAGAAAAAATATAAAAATATGTGAAATATAAAAATATATAAAAACAAAATATATTAAAAAAATATATAAAAATATACAAATATAATAATATAAATATAAAACATTTGTACATATAAATAAAAATATATATAAAATATATTATATATTATATAATTGTAATAAATAATTTTTACTATAAAAACAAAGCTTATGCTAAGGCTCATTAAAATCGCTGAATTATTATTATGATATTTAAGCTTCTTTTTTGGTAGACAATTTTTTTTGTAATTAAAATCAGCATAAATTAAAGATACTATAAATATTTAATATTGTATTAATGCTTGTAATAATGCTTGTATTCCTGATTTGTAAGTCACTTTGTATAAAAGCATCTGCTAAATGATATATGCATTTAAATGCATTTACTGCATTACAGTATAGAAAGGGATTTTTTACTTTAAAAATATTTACTTTAAATCTCCCTGAAATTGTATTTAATATTTCAATAATTTAACAGTAGACTGCATGTTCACGTTTTACTGTTAACAATCTTTTTCCATTTTTTTATTATTTATTTATTATTATTTAAAAAAAATATATTTATTTTAATGTTACATTTGTGCGATTTAATTAATTATTAGCACTTACGAACCCCAGTAAGGGAAATTCTGTACTGGGCTACTGATTATATATATATTTTTTCTCCTTTCTTTTTGGGGTGACTTTTTTTTGACAGGTAACAAAAACATGATCTCTGTAAACACCCATTCACTCACTCTGAAGAAGAATTCCTCATTCCACTTCGGGTCCAATGTCTAAAAGAAAGAACGAAACATAGAGAAATGTTGTTAAAAATCTCCTGACAAAATGATAAATGGTGTAGTATAGAGTTTGTACACACACCTTTTTAATGGTTTTAGTCTGCAGACTGGTGATTTCTCCATTGACGGGGTCATAGAGAGAGATTCTTGTGTACGGATCACTGTGGATGAAAGGAAAACAAACAAATATTTTTTTTGCTGAATATCTGGCCTTTTTTGAAGGAAGGAGAGATGACATCGTTCAGCACAGATATCGATTGCATACTTGGAGCTGTGTTATTTAGGTCAAAGTGAGCTCTGCCGATCTATCTGTATCCTCAAGGACATCTGCTAACACTGCCATCTACTGTACCTCCCTGACTAAAGCAGTCACATATATTTGTTCAATGCAAGCTATGCATAATATGAATTCTAAGCATGTGGCTGCTTGTTAATACCTTTAGAAAAAACTGCAATGCAATTACAAACCAAAGCAAACCTAGATCTACTAAATGACTGTTAAGCTGAATCAACTAAAAAAAACACACACACATTTTAGTTCTGTAATGTGAAACAGGATACTAAACGAGAAAAAAAAATGTAGGGCGGGACATGATTTTCCCCACCTGGAACACACTGATGATGAAAGTGGGCTTCCATAGCATAGAAAGAAGCATTTGCTGAACAAACATGCATAATAAGACCAGAAATTGCGTATTAAGATAGTAAACAACTTGTCAAATGCTGACTTTATTAGTGGCATTCGTCCCTTGTAGTTATTCTTCAATGAAGATTCAGCTAAAACGGAGGAGTAATAAACATCATGACAGCTGAAATCCAATTAATTACCTGACTTTATACTGATCCACCCAAAATTTGACAATGAGTGAGAGTTGCATGAAGTCAATAGAAAAAAACCCTGTGTACTATACAAGAAGTGAGCTGAGCTTTTAAAGAAAACACATTATTATTGATTATAATTAGTCATCAACTGATATGGGCTTTTCAACTGCTGATATTTATAAAGCAATATAATGCTGATTTACATATTATATAATGCACAAGATTGCTAAGTATTAATAAAGTACATTTTCTTCAATATTTATGTTTTGAAAAGCCAGTTTGTTTTAGGGACCAGTCAGCTTTACCGTCAAATGCCGACAGTTTTGGACGATTAATCCACATTATATTGGTCATCATTTATGTGATAGTGTCCTTTCCATTGTATAATATCTGATATGCTGACCTGGCACCCAAAATGTCTTTCTTGGCCAACCCAATTCCAGCAATGACTTTCAACCTTAAGATTCTGGATTCATCCTGAAAAGAAGCAAAAATATTCAGTAAGCCACATACACAAGAAATAAACATCAAGGATAATGTAATCAATAATTCTGCTCTATTTTCATTGGCCTACTACTGCTTTTGAGAAAATAGACTAAAATATTGATTACATCATCTCGCATTAATACACATTTTGACCAATTAATCTGCTTAGGAGTTTATTTAGTGTGCTTTTAAGTGACAATATAGATGGTAACAAACATAACTAGATGTCTTCAAGACATGTTTATTGATTATATCTATAAAAAAAGAGTGTTGAATATGATAGCAACACTCAAGAAAGAGCTACAAACAAGAAATATAAATAAATAATATATGCCACCGCGTGTGATCAAAAAACACATGCAATGAACGTGTGACGTCATGCGGTGTGACGTCACGTAAGCCCTCACGAGATACAGTAGATGTTGCGCAATACTTCATTTGAGTCACAAGACAATAATGAGAATTAAATAAATTGATTTTATCGGAAAAAAAATAAATAAATAAATGTTTTCTCAATCGCAAGAAAATACGGTGGTGGGTCGGTTATGTGCCACAATTAGACACAAACAGACAAAATTAACGTACAGTTATCATAATAACACAAAGTGGGGCAGACCTTCCTACCAGAAACCCACCGAGACAGTATCACCAGAGACAATTTATATCACACACGAGCTGTAGACTGCCACCCAACTGTTGTTTATGCAATATAGCAGAATTTATGACTGATATGACAGCTGAAATAATTACCTCATCCGTCTGAAGTCCTCGAACCTCCGGGAGAAGCGCGGCCATGTTCATGTTTCGTGCCAGGATGCCAAACTGCGTCGAAACGAACGACCGGATGACACAAATAGATCCCAACTGTCAAAGAGTAGGTCACGGTTTAACGGAAATCGCTTCCCCGGGATATGAGACTCGCGAAGAGGCGTTAACGTGAGCTTGTCAAATACATAGTAGAAACTACGCCGTTGGACATACTCTCGGCGCGCGCGTACCCGCCTCGACACGCCCCCGTGACGTCGACCACGCCCACTACGCTCTCGACCACGCCCCTTGTCTGCTGACGCTCTATGATCATAACAACAGTGCTGAACCGTGCTGAACGTCTCCTTTGCTGACTTAAATATTAACAGCATGGATAGAATAGAATAGAATAGAATAGAATAGAATAGAATAGAATAGAATAGAATAGAATAGAATTAACTGTACTTGATATTCTGAAAATGTGCTTTACTAATGGACATCGGACAGAGTTCTCTTTCAGCCAATCACGGCGAGGCATAGCTCATTCTTATCCAATGAAAAGTTTTGATTATGTAATCCCGCCTATTCACACGTTTCCTATTATTAGAGAAGTCGACTCATTTACATTTACATTTACATTTATTAATTTAGCAGACGATTTTATCCAAAGCGACTTACAAATGAAGACAGTGGAAGCAACAAAAAGAGCAATGATATACAAGTGCTATAACAAGTCTCAGTTAGCTTAACACAGTACACATACCAAGGGCTTTTAAATAATATAATAAATAAAAAGAAAACTGATAGAATAGAAAAAGAAGAGAGTTAGTGTTAGAGGTCTTTACACACACACACACACACACACACATAATTGCATAATAAATTAAAAGAAAATAGAATACAAAAAGATTAGAAAGGTAGTTAGATTTTTTTTAAAGAACAGAATTAGAATAGTGAGTGCTAATGTTAGAGGGTCAGATAAAGATGGAAGAGACTCATTTATATGCAGAATATGCATGAACGTTTATATATATATACATATATATATATATATATATATATATATATATATATATATATATATATAATTCCACTCTCCCTGCTTCGTTAACACAATGGAAGTCAAAAGAACTCAAAAGATCATCAATCTTGATTTTTTTTAATTATCTACACAAACCACTAGATGGCAATATCACACTATATTATAGAACAGTAGTTCCCAACTCTATTCCTGGAGACCCTCAAAAGTACTTTACTTGACTTACTCAAAAATATTTTGGATGTCTTATCTGACACAACCGTTTTTAACTCTTGCAGTACTTTATGACAAATTGATGAGTTCATCTGATCCACATTATGGCCTCCAGGAACAGGGCTGAAAGCCCATATTATGGTTCTCAACTTTTTAGTGGTATAATGAATATGTAATAACATTATACAATTTTGCATGTTTTTATGTCAAGCCATGTTTACATATATACTGCTTTTTTGTTTCTTCATCAGTTTTGGAGAAATGTAGCATTGCATCAGTGTCTCAGCAATGGATGCTCTGCAGTGAATGGGTGCCGTCAGAATGAGTCATAAAAACATCTCAATAATCCACAAGTAATCCACAGCACAGAAAAAATCTTGTGGAGCCAAAAAAAAAGCAAAACAAAAAAAACAAATCCATCATTAAGATGTTGTAACTTTAAACCATTGTCCACAATCCAAAATAACACTTCTTCCAGTGAAAAAGTCCATCTCCTGTCGTCTCTCACATCAAGTCATCTGGTGGAGGGTCTAGGATACTCATTCCCCACACTTTGCCTGCACAAGACGGGCGCCACACACTATTTCAGTATGTGTAATGCACGAGAAGAGCTGGGACACGAGCCTAAACTGTATGACCTGGACGATGTTGTGCAATGGTTTTGAGGCAGAGGTCATGGGAAGAAGAGCAGCCAGTCATCAGTTAAGAAACTAATTTTAGATGTTGTTTTGGTGGTCGCATTTGCAGCAGTGGTGCTCTCCTGCCTTCTGGTTGTTAATTACAGTTCTGTGCTTTAAGTGAGGTTTATATTGACCTGTTTGTCAATTTTTAAAACATATATGTTTATATGATTGTATATTGATGTGAAATGCTGTAAAGAGACAAGTAAAATAAACCCTGATAAATGTTTTCTTTTATTTCCACTTTTGGAAGGGTATTGTCCTTCCTTAGATAGTTCAGGGTAAACATATTTTTGTGGATTTTAAACTATTGAAAATATTAAAATGCTTCTTTAAAATAATAAAATGATGTATTTTCTGGTGAAAAAGAATGGTAACCAGAAAGACTGTATTTGCTGTATATGATATGTTTTATTTTTCTTCAGTACTACTTATTATCAGTGTAACAATTTATTGCAAAATGTAATTGAAAAAAATTACAGGAATTTCTAAATGTCTTTTTGTGTGTGTCAGTTTGGTTAACTAACAGCGGCACCAAACAAAAACTGATGATCGTGTTCTCCAGCATGATGTGAGATGATCTGAAGAGCATCTTGAGTTTCAGTGGAGGCAGAAAAATCTGACTGTCTGTGCAAAGAGTAACAAGATCATCATTGTCACTTACTTAAATTTGATTAGTGACAGAAACAGTGCACTTATTAATTATGCCTTTGCTTTAAATTGCATCTATGCATTTTTATAATTAATACACTGCATACATTTTATCAATTCATGCTTTCTTGGAATTTAACCCATGACCTTGGCATTGCTAGTGTCATGTTAAACTGTTTGAGCTATCCTAAAACATCCAGAATCTTGAAAATGTCTTTTTATTTTCAGCCGTACATGAATATCTATTCCAGATTTTCAGTTTAGAGTGTGTGAATATTATATGATATGTATAAAAATACATGGTATGAATGTATTGAAATGCAGGTTATGAATTATATTGCATAGACAAAATATCAAAACATTTCTCAAGTTCATCCATTCCTCAGGTGTACCTCAACATATGATCCATATATATATATATATATATATATATACATATATACTTATTTAGAGAACAAGTTACCTGGGAAACACAAGACAGGTAGATTTTACAATCAGTATAGACTTGAACAAGAGTATTTCTTTAGTACTCATTTTAGTCTCCCAAGAATACAAACAATTCAGTTGCATAAAGGAGTGCTTTAAAGTTTTTTTTTTTAGAGATGTTCAGTGTACTTTTTAATTATTTTCTGTGGGCTGGTCTATGTGGTTAAATCTTTCATCTGTCCCGCAGGATGAAAGTGGACACACATAGACTCTCCAAAGGACTTTTTTTCATGATTCTGCTCCCCCTTGCTGAGTTGCTCTCTCTCTATCATTGTTTTGCTCCGGCATTAACCACATTCCAGAGCGCCGCAGCGCAGCCCGTCTCCCTCCGCGCATTCCTCTCACACAAACGAGTCCCGGATGAATCGTTGGATACACGCATTTCTGTCCGTCTACGCGTTCAGCATCTGTCATGTTGATGCTAAATCATATGCGGAGAATTTTAGGAGAGCTGAAATAGCTGGAAACGAGTTCGCAGGAACAATCACGGAAAATCAAAACGAGAAAAATTCCTCCGCGAAGCGCGCCATTGACTGTAAAGACCTTTCAACTTTAAAAAAAAAAAAAAAAAAAAAAACCTGAAATTGACAAACGTTCTCTTGAGTGGAAACTTTGTCACGAAGACCGTATCGCCACAAATCGACATGCGGAGAGCGTGCATCGTGACGGAATGACGGCGAAGGACTAAGTATAATCGCGAACAGGCAACGATGGCTCGCCCGAGGCGGCGTTTTTCCGCGTAAAATGCTGTTTGTGTTGTAGTTGACTAACGTTAGTGCTCCGCGCGCTCCCCCGACATGGATGGATATGACGAGGATCCGGCGAGCAAACTGATGGAAAACCTCTCCATATTTGACGTTTATCAAGACGGGATGTACGGGGAACCGAACCCCGAAATAGCCATAACTAAACGAATGAATGGCAGCTCCCCCGGGAACAAAGTCTACTGCGCGGCACCCGTGCGCTCCGTCAACGGAAACAGACCCTCAGTGCCTCTGGATTTCTGTTCTCAGCAAAGGGACGCGGTTTATCCCGATCCCGACGCGTACTGCACCAAATCTGAAATTGCCTTGCCGTGTTACAGCGGCGCGTCGGAGCGTCTCCGGAGATACACGCACGCGGAGGTGCAGGCGCACCGGTACAGCGCTGGATGCGCCTACGACGCGCTCGTTCTCGGGAAGCAGGTGAGGAGCAACAGCTTATGCATGGCCTCGAGCCCACGCTCCAGTCTGGCTTCGTCTCACTCATCGCAAGACCAGAGCAAACACACCAGCCCGAGGTCGAGCATCAGCAGCCCGCGGTCCAGCCTGGTGTCACCGGGACAGGAGAAGTACTGCGAGAGGAGCGGCGTGATCAGCCCTCGGTCGAGTTACGCCAGCACGGCCAGCGACACCAGCAAACACTCCAGCCCCAGAACCAGCCTCAACAGCTACGACTACGGGAGCAAACCGAGCAGCAACCGAACCAGCGGCATCAGCATGGGCTACGACCAGCGACACATCAGCCCCAGATCGAGCACCACGAGCCCGCGATCCAGCTACTCGCCCGCGGGGAACCACGAGCCGGAGAGCGGCGCGGTGCACGGCATCCCCGTGACCAGCCCCCGGTCCAGCATCTGCTGTCAGGAAGCGCGACCCGCAAACTGCGTGGTCAGTCCCCGCTCGAGCATCTCCAGCCACAGCTCCAGGAGTTCGCGGAGCTCTATGAGCGCGTATCCCGAGCTGCAGCACTCCATGCTGGGACCCGGTCTGCCGGAGGACGCGATGCTGCTGCAGGACTTCACGGAGCCAAACGGCCTCCACAACAACCGCGTCCACCTCCAAGCGTTTCCCGAGCCTCAGCAGCAGAATTCAGACGTCAACATCGCGTTTAGCTACGGGAAGATGTGCACCGGTGGACAGCGCTTAAAGCTGCCTTACCAGGTCACTCCAGCCCGGGACAGCGGCCCGAGTCCGGCGGAGCGGCGCCTGGAGGCCCTCACCCTGGAGCTGGAGAAGGAGCTCGAGATGCACATGAAAAAGGAATATTTTGGTGAGTAGATCATGCAGGATCTTAATTTACTTCTAATTAGTTTAGTGCATATTACAGTTCTGGACAGATAAAAACATACCCTTTTAGTTTTCCTTTGTGCCTTTTGCGTAGACGTAGAACTTGGTTTTGAATAAACATTTCCAGAATTGTTTGGTGGACACGCTCAAACCTAGTCCTGTCAAACGATTAATCGCAATTAATCTCATCCAAAAATTTTTTAGGCCTAATATATGTGTGTACTATATATATATATATGTATATATATATATATATATATATATATATATATATATATATACACACACACACACACACACACATACAGTATATATTTAGAAAATATTTGCATGTATATATTCATATTCATATAATTTATATTATACAAAAATTTTATATAAAAATTTTTTTAATTAAATGTATTCATGCATGTGTCTATATATATGCATACAGCACACACATATATTATGTAAACACAATTTTTTATTTTAGATGTGATTAATAACGATTAATTACTTGACAGCACTTCTCAAACCCCATTTACTGGAGCCAGCAGCACAGAGCAGCCTTTGTGCCGAACTTATTAAAGTATCATTAGGGTGTGGAAAAACAGGTGTAAATCATGTTTTGTCAATGATTCAGTGTCTTTTCCAGACAAGAGGGTTTATACTTTGAGCACTGCTTTAATCACATTATCATTATTTATCTTTGAGCTGGTTAAATCATCATTCATCCAGACTTTTTCACCCGAAGGCATCATGCAACAGACGTCAAATTCCCAAAATCTGGATCATCTCACAAGGCATGCTTCAACGTCCTGTAGACTAAAGTCAATGTCATTTCATTCTTCACATCATGCAGTTTTAATTCTTAAAAAGGAGGCTTAATGGCTCTGAGTTGATGACTCACTTTTATGGGTATTTCTACCAAATTAAGTTCCATAGGAGAATGACTTAACAACGGACACACAAGTTAATAGCTGAAATCCAAAAAGAGTATATAGAGCTATAAAATGAATATGAAGAACAGCTCAGATCATGTAGTCTTCAGAGAATTTGGTGAGTACATATAGAGTGTGATTTTGCCAAGTAAGACCTGTTCAATATCTGATCAACATCTTTTGTTGATCCTGGATCAATATTACTGTCCAATAAATATAGATTTAACCCATTCATTACCCTTAAAAACCTAATCCTACCCATAATTTATTCCTAAATATAGGTGGATTTTGTTGAAATGAGTCTGTTTGTGTTTGTTTGTTTGTTGAGTGTGTTGTTTTGATAAAACACAAGTTTTGCACCTAACTCACAGGGTTTAAGTATGCAGCTTGGTGCCAATGACCACAAACTTTGGCTTGTGGTAACTGGCTCGTTTTGCTTTGTAACCAGCTGATTGGTTCTGGTCACTACGGGGCACCAGCGGTAGACCAATCACAATTAAGGCTGCTGGCATCCAAACTGGCACAGCCCAAAAAGGACATTGTAGTCGGTGAGCAGACAGACAAACAGGGCTCTTAGAGGCTTGTTTTTGGCCTGGACCTGGACGGAAAAAGGCAAGTCTTCAGAGAGTACATACTTTGTCTCCCGGTTTGAACGCCACTTCCTGCCAGTGTCTTTCCAAGGCTTGGACGTCAACAGAAATGTTCTTTAGAGGCATGCGAGCCTGTGTTTTTTTTCTTAGGGAAGTCCGAATTTGTGATTTGGCTGGACTAGTGTTGGTTTAGTGGAGGAGAAATACAACAGCGGAGAAGATAAAATGTCTTAAAATCTCTTTAAACCTTAAAATCATTATTTACTAACCCTCATGTCATTCCAAAGCTGAATGAGTTTATTTTGGCTGTTCAACACAAAATAAATGGTTTGAAGAATGGACCAAACAGTTGCCGGTAGCCATTGACTTTCATAGTATGAGTATACTATGGAAGTCAATGGCTACCGTCAATGTTTTTTTTTTCAACATTCTTCAGAATGTCTTCTTTTGTGTTGAGTACAGTAAAGAAAATCATTCAGCTTTGAAATTCTTCATTTTTGAGTGAACTATCCTTTTAAAATTCCCATTTGACTTGAGTTAGCAGATTTTTACCTACATGTTTTTTTGAGGAATCATCCGTGTCTGGAACACAAATGCTGCTGTTAGGGGTTTGTTCAGATCATTAAGCCTAGGTATGAGCAATAGTAACTGTGACGCTTGCTTAGTAAACAGCACAGTATTCATCTTTTCAAGTAACACAAGCTTTAGGTCTGTCCCTTTTGTCTCATCTTTTGTGTCTTCGTGCAACTGGGATTTGTTTCTGCTGCGGCCTGTAAACACATTTGCACTGGTTTAGTTGCAGAAAGTCTAGAGATGGAGGTATGAGTGTGTTTTTGCCTCTGAGGAGCAGGTGATGTTTTTTTACTGGATGCCGAACCCTCTTTAGTCTGCACAAGAGCAAACCTTCTCGCAGGGTATTCTGTGTGTCTTTCTGTGCTTTTAAAGGGTTCGTTCAACTAAAAATGAAAAATCTGTCACCGTTTTCTCACCGCCATGTCATTCCAAACCTGTATCACAATCTGCTGTCGAGCTATTAAAAGAAAGTCCTATAAAAGTCGCCTGTATTCACATAAAAAGGGTCAGAAATATGACTTTGCTCTATGTTTAACTCCTGATTTAAACTCCTAATCTCAGTTGCGTTCTTGTGGCATGTGAGAATTAATTAATGCACCATATTGAACATGCTTTGTGATATTTGAGAGCCACTAAAGAAGAAATCAGTTATAATTATAATGCGCATTTGGACTAGTTTTATAGTACTTTTTTGAGCTCAAATGCCCATTGCATGCTTTTCTTATGTAAAACAACACTGGCATGCATTGCATTCTGTGTTTCACAGCCAAAAGCCAAATATATGTGGTAAATTAAAGCAAAACATTAATTTTGGGTGACTTGAGTGTGACAAACAAGTTAGGTTTTTAGAGGTGGTATATATTAAAAACAAAGTTGCATTGATATACACTGCTGTTCATCTTCTGCAAAGTCTTTTGTAACAATATACACTACCGTTTTAAAAGTCCGTTTTTTTTAAAGGAGTTAATACATTTATTCAGCAAGGATGTGTTAAATTGATTAAAAGTAATAGTAAAGACCAATTGAATGATTTCTTAAGGATCATGTGACACTGGAGTAATGAAGCTGAAGAATTACATTTTAACATATATTCTGTTTTTTTTTCTGTATTTTTGATCAAATAAATGCAGCCTTGATGAGCACAAAAGACATCTTTAAAAAAACATGAATAATCTTCTGTATGTTAAACTGAATGTGCACTTCATTAACATGCACCCTTCAAAGTGCTCACTTTAATTTTTCAGCCCTACAGAATAAGCTTGATTGGCTTCTGAATTTTGGGTCTTAATTGTTTTATTTTAAAAGATTGCGTTTTTTGGCTTTGCATTTAAATGTAATCACAAATAATACACGACTGTTTGAATTTGGGTGGAATCTCGTGAGCGATTAGGCTGTCGGTGGGGTGGCGCTTCAGCACCAGACTCTTGGCACGCAGCGTTTGTCTCTGCAGCCAGACGCAGCTGCTGGGGGTCAACACTGATCACCTGCTTCGAATAACTATCATCTCAGTCCGCACATGTGCACACAAACACGCACAGAACACAGAAACGTTCCAAAAGTAGCTTTGCTTACATTTGGGTTTCTCAGAGTTAGGGCAGAATTTAACACCTTTCTTTCTTTCAGCTCTGTGAAGAGCTGGATGTTTTCAGGCTGTGTTATTTGCCTGCTTTAATGCTGAATCAGCTGACCTCTGACCTTTCGTGTATCCACACAGACACTCGGGATTCAGGATCTGGTTTAAAATAAACACAGAATGAGACTTTGCTCGCCGGTGTTTCCGTTCAGAGATGTTTTTTATTTTTTGGTCAGAAGTCTAGCTATGCATCATTTTGATTTGGTGAGTTAAATCTGTAATTTGGTTTCTTTTTTATGCTTAGGCCTAACTTAAAAATATGTGATGTAAGTAACATTTTCTTGATTAAAAATGTGCATCTGGTTAAAGAACGTTGACCGTGAAGTGGTTAACATTATATAAATATAAAACAAATGCAGAAAAGATGCGTAAGATATTAACTTATAAAGATTGTACAAACTCACACATCTTATATAATCAGAAATAATGTGAATTAAGAAAAATGCTGAAGATTTCTTAGCCAAAACGTAGAGATTCAGTTTTAGAGGTCAAAAGTTGAGGCGATTAAAAATTTCAAAATGACTAACACCAGCATTTACATAAGTTTTTTTTTTTTATTTTACAGTTTTTACATAACATAAAAAAACAATCATCAAATCTAAGATAAAAGGAATCAGGTACAGTACACAGAATATGAAATACGTAGCAGGTTTGAAAAACAAACATCAAAGAGGAAAAAGTAATAAACAACGACAACTTGTATAAAATAAATTACTAAATATATTTAACAGTAAATGCATCTTTCTGCCTGTCAGCATCACGTTAACATAAAATATCAAACTAACAGTAGTATGCATTACAGGTTTTTTTTTCATTCCACCGAACTGCTTTTCCACTTTTTTTATGTTAATGTACTTGATAGACGACGTGTTTTGACTGATGCACTCACGTCTGGCGTTATTTGCAGCGTCTTGTGCACACAAAAAACTGCAGCAAAACATTACACTTAAATGAATTAATAAATCAGAAAAATCACCCGCCCAACCATCCCTCGTCCAAACACCAATCTTTAGCCTTGTGTGAAATAAAGCTTCTTTCTGGAGCAGACTGAGTGAGCCGTTATCAGGATTTGTGGTTCACGGTGTGTACAGAGGAAGTGGTACCAGTGTGTATCAGGTCAGGGGAGTTCGTCTGGAGGATGCGTCTTGACAACATTACATGTGAATCTCTCGCTGCTGTTCACAATAGACCTTTATCACAGTGGAAGCAGCGTATCCATTCTTCCAGTTATCTATATTTTTCAATGTGCTCAGTAAATGCCTGTTAAAGTGAGCATCTGTAGTAAAGAACAGTAAAAATAATAATGGATGTGTTTTACGGTGCGTATATTTAGCTAAATGCTCCTTTCTGCAGTTTATTTTTCTGGCTGACTAACAAGTTTATGGTCACTGAATATGTTTTCTGAGATAAATGTGATGTTACATGAATTGTTTGTTATATTAACATCTTTGCGCGGCTGAAACACTGATTGAGCGAAGAGAAGGAGAATGTGGATTGTAAAGTTGTACTCTTTCTTTAATTAACTTACCTTTGAATGCCAAAATGGTATTTATTGTTTGAATACTGCAATACAATTGACCTTTCACTCAAAGGTTCTTTATAGAACCGTCTCTTTCTTACCTTTTTATAATCTGATGAACCTTCCTTCTTTTGCCAAAAAGAACCTTTTGAGAAACAGAAAGGTTCTTCAGATGTTAAAGGTTCTTTATGGAACCATTTACACAAAAAGGTTCATCATCTTTATTTTTAAGAGTGTAGTGTAAATGTTTAACATTGTTACATTTGTTTAAGGCAAATCAGGTGCATTCATTCATCTATTTGAATACTGCTCTCATGAAAATTAACCATGGTTTTGATAACCACGGTATGTAAAAAAAACAAAAACAAAACATGGTTCATACTTTTTCACTATAATAAAACCATGGTTAATTTTTGTAAGGGTGTTTACCAGTCAAATTCATTTAAAAATATAAACAGGTCCACTGAAAAAAAAAAACATTCATCCAATCAAAACATTTAAAATATTTAAGGTAATGATTCACATCTATATTTTTTTACTTGAGCCAATGAAAAATACATAACTTACCCATAGCATTGCATTACAACGTTTTTTTTTCAGTGTATGAAATGTGATCAGTAAGAAAAAAACATTGTTGAGACTTAGGCTTTAAAATTAATGGATTAAAAAAATTGAAAAACGGAATATGGAATTTGGAATATGTTGTCAAATGAGTTTAAAGTAATACATGATATATTGACGGTTAAGCACTGGCTCAAAATAAACCGGACCTGTATGCATATTACATTTTTTATGGTTCTTTAGTTATTTATTGGGATTGGAAGAGTCTATAACATGTGTTTTTGTATTGTTTGTAATGTGTGAGGATTTATTTACAGATAGGGTTGGGGGTTATAACTTGAGAGGGGATTTAAATTTAAATTTGAGTCAACATAGGACTCGGACAAAACTCAAAAGTATGTGTGTTTCGATTTGTGGGGTGCTTCTGTGGAATGGTCTGAGCAGTTCAATCAAACAAAGTGTTAATATGTTGCAATTTAGAAAAAGGTACAAAAGTTTTATGCTTGATAAGTATAGAAATGGAGAGGGTGAATGATAATTCATTATGGTGGGAAAGGATACTTGATAATGGTTTTTGTATATGCTTTTTTCTTCATCTTAATATTAAGATAACGCTTTACTTAATTTAGTATTTTTTTTGTTGTTGTATTATTTAAAATGTTATGTTAATTTTTCTTGTTAGATTGTGAATTGGTTAGGGTAGTTACTGGGGGTAGTTTTTGATAAGCCTAGGGCTTCTAACTATCCCTTTTCGAACAGGTTGAATATTATATTATTATGTTATACATGTTTGTTTATTTATATGGATATTTCTTATGAATTGCTGTCATTTTTATTTTTTATTTTTTTATGAATTGTTCGAAATAAAGATTAATTCAATTCAATTCAGGATTTGTTACATTAGCTTTTTGGTACAGATGGTTATTTTATTATAATAATGTTGGTTATTTATGTATGTAATGGTTTTTTTTAGGGACATGAGATGCACATTGGCCCATAATCTCTACGTGTAGTGCATTTTTTCCAGGCTTTGTCAAAAATGTATTTTTTCAACACCTAAATTGAAATTAAATCTAATTTAAAATATTAATATTACTTATAAAAGTATCTGAGTTGCACTAAAGTAACCCTGATTTGGTTGGCCGAGGAAGATGTTTGAGACAGAAACTTGAGCCGCTCTATAATGAGGATTAACAGACTGTGTTACAGTCAGATGAACGTGTTAATTAGTCACCGCTGGATTAGTTCTTCCTAACACTCACCTGGAAACTTGTTTTTCAGCTGCCAAGGTGAGTAAGTAAGTGTGGCATTAACGGTTGCTTCACGATTGAGATTTCGCCATTTCACAACAAAAAGGAATGTTCTATAGAACGCAGTCCTTTATATGTAAGTTTAGTTATTTTGCATCTCATGCACTCTTGCTGGAGGTTTTGTCAGGTAGTCTAATTGTTTATCCAGCTATTGAAAAACTGATAATAAATGCTGCTAATAAAAAACAAGATGGACAATGATAAGACGTGGTTACAGCTGATAGACTAACCTACAGAACAACTGAACGGAAAACAATGACACTGTTGAAAGACTAGTGCTGTTAATATTAACTCAGTACAAGGGCTGGGTGATTAATCATATTTTATTTTCAATGACTTTATGAAAAAAACATAACATGTTTTGTTCTGTGTTCTAAATTCAGCACAGCCTTTCCTTTACAGCGGAGCACAACAACAACAACAATATTAATGTTAACCTATTTTGATGGAGTTTATTTATTATTTATATGTTATATTACTTTGTGTATTATTTCTTATTATTTTTGTTTATATAGTGTATACTATTTATGATCTTATGTCTGAATTATTTATATTTATACTTTTATTTTTGTTTTGTATTATTATATGCAATTATAAATTATATTTTATTATTATATGATTATTATTTTATTTTTATATGTAGTTTATATTTAAAATATTATTATATTATTTTTATTTAGTATTTAAATTTTTTTATGAATTTTTACTTTTATTTTTTCATAAATTATTTTATTTATTTTCAGTTTTTCAGGAAAGTTCAGGGAAATTAATTTCATTATTTTTTTTTTTTTTAAACAAGCTTTAGGCCTAAAAGTTCAATAAATGCCTAATGTTTCCAAAGTTCACTAGTAATTAAATAATAATGATCTCAGTATCAACTAAAAGAATCGTGATGATTTTTGCCATATTTGATTAGCCCTACTATGTCTCTGGTTCTCTGGGGTGTCTAGTGGCTGATTTGGTGTGCAGTTGTGGAGTTTTATACACCACACCGATGTAGATAAATCCAGCCCCTGACGGGACTTTTACAAACACGATTAGATCATAAGTGCTGGATTCTGGTATATGAAATTCCCTCTCGACGACTCTATAATTATCTTGATGAGCTAACCATGAAGTCACCGAGAGCTTATCTGATGAGTGTTTCTGTTCTAGAGCCTGTTATCACATGCACAAACTGGTTTTATGTTAATTGGGCTTTTAAACGAGTTTTTCTGAAATCACTGAGTGCTGAAGAGATTGATGTGCGATGTGTCATGTTCGCCGTCGTTCATGGCCGTCTCTGGGGTGATGTTGTGTCCTGTCTGACCATCTCTAGGTGTTGACCGTGGCCGCGGTGAGGAATGTGACCCCTGCGGAGGACGACATGTGCGTGAGGCATTAGTGCTGCTGACTCACTCTCCCATGATGCCGAGCACTTGATATATAACAAGACTGACTGATGAACTTCTGAACTTCAAATCAACTAATCACTATGATAGGGCACTATGATTTTTCTCTCAATGTTTTATTCTTACCAAATTCTGTTTAAGCAAGTCTAATTAATTGAATCTATACAACAACTTAATTTATTCTAATTTATTCTTAAAATAGTTTTGTGAAGAAATTCTGTATTATGGATTTAAATGTTTCCGGTTATCAAATGAAAGAATAAAACATTAATTCCATTAGATTTTTTATTTGTGATTTGATTATTCTTAAATTAAATTAAAGTTTAATAATTTTAGTCGCAGTACTAATAGTAATATATTTCTGGCACAGTATCTTCAAGTTAAACCAAACTTTTATTTTGACGGGTTGCCGTGAATACCTTTATATTCCTGTGTATGTATATGATATGATGCTAGTTTTACTCAAATCAAATGGTAAAATGCTTATGAAGTGACTCTCAGAGTAGGGTTTTTATTTTGGAAATTATAAAAAAAAAAAACATTACCATTACCATTTTTTATTAATATATGTACTTTCACATACTCAAGACATAAGAAAAATATTTAAATATTTTTTGCTTGGTTAAACATAATTTTTTCTTTAAAATTGTATAAAGATTTTTATAAAAAACCTATATGAATACAAAGAGTACATTTCTAAGAACTTGAATATATGTTGTAAACCCTTTTTATTTAATAGTTTATTTACAAGGGACACTTTTATATGCCACAGACCCAATGTCAACGCTAGCAGATGTATATAACCAAAGTCCCTTTCAAGGAAAGCCATATTTACAACACTTCGGGGTAGCTCAAACAAGACCAAGTCATGTCTTAATGAATGGGGGAATCCTGAAATCTATGATATATGAAATCTCAAATATCATTTAAAAAGCTTATTTTTCAGGCTAGACTAGCCAATGCACATGCGTAGTTCCAATGCCCTTATATTTACATTACATTTAACGGCTGTACTGAGAATGTTTTGGCTTCACTTTTCTATAGCGAGAGGAAGTCCATCTTTTTTAAAGTCTATGATTCCTCCTCACAGAACACATCTGTCTGTGATCCTGACAGCTGTCTGTGTGTCTGTCTCTTCCAGGTATCTGTGTGAAGTGTGGTAAAGGTGTGTATGGAGCGAGTCAAGCGTGTCAGGCGATGGGGAACCTGTATCATACAAACTGCTTCACCTGCTGCTCCTGCGGTGAGTGACACACACACACACACACACACAAAATGCATAAATGTGCATTGTAGAGGCATAATTCTACTTAAATGTGAAGAAATATGTTCATGATTTGTACAGTCGCTGCTGGAGCAAAAGACTAGATGGACCTCTGCTGACACCAATGGACTGTTGTGTATTTTATGTCTTAAGCATGCTGTCAGCAGAGGTCCATTTGGCCTTTTGGTCCAGCACTGAGTGTACAAATATTTTTTTAATCAACATATTTCTAAGTAGCATTATTCATTTAATTAGAATTATGCATGTAAAATGGGAGAATTGTGCATTTAATGAGAATTGTGCAACTAAGATTGGAGATCTATGCATTTATTTAGACTTGCAAATAAAACAAATAAGACAAATAAAATTTGAGAATTGTGCATTTATTAAGAATTATGCATTTAAAATTTGAGGATGAGAATTATGCATCTAATGTGTACTATGCATCTAAAATGAGAGTTAAGTATCTAAAATGTGAGGATTTTGCATGTAATGAGAATTATGCATCTAAAATGGGAGATTTATGCATTTATTTATTCTTGTGCATCTAAAATGAGAGAATTGTGCATTTATTTAAACTTATGCAACTAAAATAAGAACGTTGCATGTAATGAAAATGATGCATCTAATGTGAACTATGCATCAAAAATGAGAGTTATGTATCTAAAATGGAAGAATTGTGCATTCAATGAGAATTATGCATTTATTTAGACTTATGCAACTAAAATTAGAGAATTGTGCATTTAAAAAAATAAATAAATTGCATCTAAAATGAGATAATTGTGCATTTATTTAGACTTGTGCATCTAAAAAAAGTGCATTTAATAAGAATTATGCATTTAAAATGAGAGAATTATGCATTCAATTTTTTTTTATAAATTTCATCTAAAATGAGAGATTTGTGCATTTAATGAGAATTTTGCATGTACAATTGGAGAACTATACATTTATTTAGACTTGTCCAACTAAAATTAGAGAAATGTGCATTTAATTAATGAGAATTATGCATCTAAAATGAGAGATTTGTGCATTAAATGAGAATTGTGTATCTAAAATGGAAGTTTTGTTGTGGTTTGTTGAATGGCAAAGATCATGTGCCACATGTATAAACTCACTCCTGTAGAAAAGCGTTTTTATGAATGTGTTTGAGGGTGTCATGTTTGTCCTGATCAGTGTTTCTGTCCATGGGAGCACTGTGTGTGTGTGTGTGTGTGCCTGACGCGTCCTCGGTTCTCCTGTTTTCTCTGTAAGCTAGACAGAGAGAAATCACGGCAGTACTGTAGAACACAACTGCTGTTCAGCTTTCTCTCTTTCATTCTCTCTTCCCCTCCGCACAGATACTGTTTCCTCACGCTTTACAGCCACTGCAGATAATTTACACGTAATGCTAGCCGTTTGCTGTAAACGTATTGTTTGGCGAAAGAAAGCGGGCCAGTAAACCGGATGTGGTCTGGGAGGAACTGGAAGCCTCTTTTAAGGGCATAATGGGTTTTTGAAGTTCACAGGAGCTCTTTATCGTGACGTTCGAGTGTGTTTGTTGATGTTTGGATTATCTGTGATGAATAAGCTGCTGTGGTTGATCTTAAGTACTTCAGTGCAATCATGAGCTGCTGTAATGTTTTAAGAGTGAAGTAGATGGAACATAAACCATCTGTTGCTTTAAAGGTTTGAGAATGAGGCTTTAAAAAAAAACAGTTCAGTGAGGGATGTATTCTTAACCTTATTCTTTTTGAGAAATCTGTCATTCCTATGTCATAATAATGGTATATATCATGACCTAGTTATTTTTAGATTGAGTTCAACCCAAAAAATAGTTTGCACATTACACAACCATGTGCTAATGAATTTATAACATTTATAACATCTATTTATTTAGCATACTGAAAGCAAGCCAAATATATTTGTAAATATTAAGTCTGTCAGTGTAAAAACTATGAAAACTTGATTAAAAAAGGGATTTATTTATATTTAATTATTTATCTGCATTTATATTTCACAATTGTGAGGGGGAAAAAAGCCAGAACCATGAGAATGAAAATTGCGTTTTTTTATCCATAAAAATACTTCTAAACTAAATACTTAATTTATAAATATCAACAGTATGTAAATGATAAAAACTAAAAAACAACAAGATTTACTCTACATTTTATTTGTCGCTATTTTCATTGGCCTTGCAGTCAGACTCAGTGCAGCTGTTTGTGTTACCTGTGAAGCACATAAAATATACATTAACAATGGGGGAGAAAGAGAAGAAAAGATGAAACAGTGTGTGTATATATAGAGAAAGAGAGAGAGAAGGGGTAGAAGAGCATGTGTGTGACCAGCAGGCCTGCACATGCTCTGAACCACAGACTAAAATTCCCCTCTTTACAGTAACACACACACACACACACTGACTACAGTCTGGATGTGAATTCCCGAACATGTACATACACCCTCTGAGTGACTCATCACCTCCAGCATCCCATGATGCACTGGTGGCGAAGCCACCTGCAGATGATAAAGACCTGCTTGTTCTCTTGCTTTGGACAGGAGTGTGTGTGTGTGTGTGTTTTCTCAGCTTCAGGAAAGGAGCAATAAAGACAAAGGCTTTGTTCTCAATGCACAAAAAAATTATTAGTTTTTAGATTAGATAATTAGGTCCATAATTAGGTCTAGGTCTATTGTTTATTCAGTCATTAATTCATTCTATCCATCTGTTTTTTTTATCTGTCTGCAGGTCTAGAAATTAAAGGGTTAGTTCACCCCAAAATTAAAATTCTGTCATTAATAACTCACCCTCATGTCATTCCACACCCGAAAGACTTTCGTTCATCTTCGGAAAACAAATAAATATCTGTTTGATGACAGAATGCTGTCAGGTTTCCTTCCATTGACTGCCTTTGTAACTACCACTTCAAAAGCTTCATAAAGAGATCGGAAAATGAATCCATATTAATCGAGAGGTTTAGTTAAAATTTTCTGAAGAGAATCGATCGCTTGTTATGGTCGAACTAAGTTAATTAAGTCTTTTTGGACTAAACCGCCCGATTAATATGGATTAGTTTTTTTTTAACTCTTTATGAAGTTTTTGAAGCATCAAAGTGGTAGTTACTAAGCCATTCAATGGAAGGAAATCTGACAGCATTCTGTCATCACAAATATCTTAGAACTACAACCACTTTATTTTAGTCATGAAACAAAAAGAGATGTTGTATACATGAACAGTTTCTGATTTAAAATAAGATTGCATAATATTAAAATCTGAAGCATAAACAGAATAGAAATTATGCTACATAAAACATCTGCACAAAACAAAAATGGGCTGAATGAGATGCAGATTTGTCCTCTGACAGCAGGTGGCGCTTATGGAACAGCAGCGATACAGTGTCTGGTTACACTTTATTTTATTTTGATAGTCCACTTTAGACATTCTACTAACTATAAGTAGCTTTGCAACTACATGTCTACTAACTCTCAAAGCAGACTGTTAGGTTACATTTATGGTTAGTAGAATAAGTTGACATATACTTGTAAAGTTGCTTATAGTCAGTATGTCGTGGACCCAACAAAATAAAGTAGTAAACAGTACTATAAGCTGTTTTGGGAGAAGGGGAAAAAAAGATGGGCTCGGCTACCTGACGTTTGTCCTGTCTACCTTTTCTTTGTTTGTTCATTCTATCTACCTAAGATTTGTTCATTTGTTCCATCTTTTTGTTTCGTCTAACTATCATTTGTTTGTTCGTTCTGTCTAACTTTCATTTTATTTGTCAATTCTGTCTATCATTTTTTTGTTCATTCAAGCTATCATTCCAGTTTATTCTGTTTACTTGTTGTTTGTTTGTTGATTCTGTCTATCGTTTGTTTGTTTGTTTATTCTGTTTACTTGTCGTTCGTTTGTCTAATTATCGTTTGTTTTTTCGTTCGTTCGTTCTTTCTATCATTTGTTCATTCTGCCTATCATTTGTTCATTCGTTTTGTCTGACTATTGTGTTTATTCTGTTTACTTGTCATTTGTTTGTTCTTTTTCTAACTATCATTTGTTCATTCTGTCTATTGTTTGTTTGTTTGTTTGTTCTGTCTACCTATCGTTTTATTCGTTCATTCTGTCAATCATTTTATTTGTTCATTCTAACTATTGTTTGTTTATTCTGTTTACCTATCACTCCTTTGTTTCTTTTGTCTATCTTTAATTCATTTCTTCTGTTTCCCTGTCGTTTGTTCAATCTATTTATCATTCGCTCGCTCATTCTACTCATTTTTCTTTCGTTTTTTTGTCTACCTGTTATTTGCTTCATCAATTAATTGTTTGTTTTGTCCACCTATCGTTCGGTCTTTTCTTCCATCTGTTGTTCATTCTGTATACCTATCATTCGCTTGCTTCTGTTTACGTTTATCGTTTGTTTGTTTGTTTGTTCTGTCTGTCATTTTATCTATATATCATTCATTCTGTCGGGCAGTCCATGGATTGGTTTATAATTCTGTTGATCTACTATCATTTAATCTTTCTTTATCGTTTTGTTTTAAATCATATGCATTTGTTTATTTTTTATTGTGCTGAGCATGCTGTATTTTCTGTTTAATCTGTTTAAAGTGCTGCGCTCTGTTTCTCTCGTGTGTTTGCCATCTCTGGATCTTTGATTATGCTCAAGACAGATTACCCAGCATTCCCCAGCAGCTGTGTGCTCTGTTCTAATGGCTGTGTGTGTACTAACAGTCAGCCATATTTCAATGAAAAAATCATATCAGCCTCTGATCGCTTTAACAAAATGAGATTTCTGCCTTTTCTACTAGATGATCATAGTCGTTTTGTGTTTGGAGCTGTTCTTTTTCTTTTTCAGAAGAGATGCATGTGAGTGAAAAATGACAAAAAATAATAGTGGTCAATCGAGCCTTTTCACATTCCCGGGCTTCTCAGAAGCAGAAGACATCATAGTTTGGTAAACTTCCATGGAAAATGCAACAAATGTCATTTTTGCATTTCCATTTGCCGTATATAGCAAAATGGAAAATCCATGATTGGTTTCTGTCTTTCCAAAAGAGGAAAAATATCAAGAGATTGATTACATTGGTCAAAAGAGAGAAAGATCAGCTGTCACTCCCTCAAACATTGTATTATGCTGCGTTCACGCCAAACGCAAATAGAGTGTCAAACTCACGTCTACTGTGTCTAGTTTGCCACTTGAACATTTTGAGTGCATTCGCACGTCTAGAGCGAACTGACGCCAAAGTTCAAATTTTTCAACTCGGGCATCAGACGCGAATTCGCGTCAAACGCATAAATGCACAAAAAGCACCATTCGCGCCAGGCGCTCAATTCGTGTCATTCGTGCACCAATTCGCATCTACCGTGCCGCGCTAAATGCCTCATTCGTGCAGCGACACCTCCAGACATGCGTAAACGCGTCTTTACATTGACTTAACATTGAAAACGTTTGTGCCAGATGCTCTATTCATTTTGACCAGTTTTCTGTAATTCAAAGCAAACAAAATTAACATAAATCATTATACATTTTATTAATGAAAATAGAAAACACATTCATTTTTTTTTTTAATGTTTTATTTTACATTTTTTAAAAAGAAAATAAAAATATATGTATATATATATATAAAAATAATAGGTTTTTAATGTTAAAAACTATAGGAACATCACAGTTAAAATGGCCTATTGAAAGCTTTTTTTTGTTAATGTTTTTAAATTTACTACAGTGCAAAAAAAGATTACTCAGTATTTTTATTGCGTTTTAAAGCACAGATATCTAAGACAGTTACTTGATTAGCAAAATGACTTGAGATATTAAGTGTTATTTTACGAACAATTAATAAAAATGTTGTTACATTTTGCTTAAAACAAGGAAATGTATCTTAACCTTAATTCAAAGACAATTTTTACTTTAATTTTTTTTCTCATTTAAAAACGTAACTTTGACACATTTTTGAGAAAACCAAATGTAATGCAATGTTACTGTAAATGGCTCTTGATTTAAGAACGTTTAGATGTGTGTGTGTGCACAAAAATACTGAATTTGTTTTGTTGCAGTGTATTAACATAATTAACCATTTCAGTTCAGTGATAAGTTTAATAGCACTAACTGTGCCAAAGATTTGCTGCAAGCTCATCACACCAGTGAAGAGCTACACATTTGCCACACATTAACTTAAAGTTTGCTGCATATAACCAGTGTTTTCAGTGTAGATGTAGTTGACTGGGGCCACAGTCTTTGACAAAGGCTGGAGGAATCTCGCCATCCCTCCCCCTCTTTCTCTCTTTTCTTCTCCTCTCTCTCTCTGTTTGGTGTGGGGGGGGGGGGGGGGGGGGCATTGGGACCAGCCGGTGACCTCAGGCTCAAAGAATGTCCCCATTTACTCAGACCTCTCTCTGTCTCTCTCTGTTTTTGTGTTGGGAATCTGGCCCTCCCCAGACATTTGTCAGCTCCAGAAATCTCCGTGATCTCAGCGTCGTTTGTTGTGTGTACACACGTCTACAAACATCCTCCTCTTTAATTGCCATCTCAGTTGTTTTAAAATCAAATCCTGATTATTTGCACCTTTTTATTACACGTCAAAGTGGTTTTCGATGGTGCAAAACTCCACGTCAAAGTCAAACTCTGCTTATTTGTCAATTCTTCCACATGCATACAGAGAATTGACATTGCATTACTCTCAGACCCTTGGTGCATTCAGATAACGCTAACAGTAAAATGTTGCAAGGGATTTAATGAAAAAAACGTTCTCATGTTCCTCCTCTAGGGGATTTTTTCACCTGTTTTATTGCCCAGAAGGTGAACACAGGGCTTCTGCATCAATAATTGAAAGCCTTTCCTCGCATCTGCGTGTGAACCGTGCTTTATCACTCTGAATTAAGTCGAGGGTTCGTTTCTCTGTCGGGCCGCTGGCTGTTTGAATGTGGCAAGTGCATAAATTTTGAGATTGTGAAAAGAAACGAGATGTCGGCCTCGAGCGCTGTAAATTAAGGAATGGGGAAAAGGGTTAGACTGATTTATGAACTCTGTGTGTGAGAGAGATAGATGAGCGTTTGGTGGTTTTTGTGTGTGTTTGAATGCGATACAGGGGTCCTAGTTTCGTGCAGTCAGACTAGCAGCATAAAGATAAGCCGAGATAACCTCATTTAGACAGAAACACACCATCTGAGTCACATGATAAACAACCAGATACAGCCCTAAGAAATCTTGTTTATTTAGAAATTTTCTGGATTCCACATTTTTTTTACCTGTTTTAATATGTCTGGACTCAGTTTTAATGGCTAAATTTTAGTAATAAAAAAGAATGAGTAAATAATAGAAATCATGCAACTTAAACAATTTATTAAAAGTTACATAATTTTGGAAAAAAAATATATATATATATTTTTAATAAATCTTATGTAACATTATAAATGTGTTTACTGTCACTGTTGATGAGTTTAATATGCTCTTGACAAATAAGAGTTAAATGTTTTGTAAAGAAATCTTACTGATCCCTAACTTTTGAACAGCAATGCTCAATGTGTCACTGTAAAATGTTGTTTTTGATGTGTTTTTTCTTAAATATCTTGCAAGAACATACAGAGATCATTTAATATAGTGACTAAATATTTATATTTGTCCTGTGTTAATATGTCTGAAATCTGTTTTACTTTATTAATCAAAAAGCATGAGTAATAAATCGAAATCATGAAACTTAAACAATTTATTACAAGTTAAATAATTTTTTATATTAGTATATATATTAGTATATTAATATTATTTTTTTTCCCCTCAAATTCTGTTTTATGTTCATCAAATTTTGTGTTTACCTTTTTTTTGGATTCCATTTAAAAAAAATTGCATTTAAATTTTATTTTTTTAAAGTCAAAAAGTATATCTACTGTAATTAGTTGAATTTATAAATATATATTTATAAATTATATGGCCCTATTAAGTGTTTATTTTTCCTGTTATGTATTCTGTTATGTCTATATGTTTTAGTTTTTCTTATGAATGCATAAAACTTAAATTTATATTTAAATCAAATGAAAATGAAAACAAAATTGCCGCACTACAGAAATTTGCTGTTAAATTAAAACAAGGACAAAAAATGTCATTATTCCTTAATAATATTTTTATTTGTATTAATATTTAGTATTCAATTTATTTGAGTGTTTAGTGTAGTCTTTAGTTTATTAGTATTTATTGTAATTATTATTATTACATTAGGAGGTACCTTCCAGCAATACATTAGCAATAGCCAAGAAAACATTGAATGGGTCAAAATTATAGATTTTTCTTTTATGCCAAAAATCATTAGGATATTAAGTAAAGAACATGTTCCATGAAGATATTTTGTGAATTTTCTACTGTAAATATATCAAAACTTAATTTTTGATTAGTAAAATGCATTGCTAAGAATTCATCTGGACAACTTTAAAGATGATTTTCTCAATAATACAAGTAATTCTATTTTTTTCTCTCCCTCAGGACGGAGGCTACGAGGAAAGGCTTTCTATAATGTCAGTGGAAAGGTTTACTGTGAGGAAGACTTCCTGGTGAGTATCACAGTTATAATTAAACAGATTTACAGTAATTGAGTTTTCTGATCTTCTGCTCGCCAGGGTTGCATTTATTTGACTAAAAATGCTGTAAAAATGCCCTGTATAATTTGTAATAAATAAATCTTGTAATAAACAAATCTGACGTTTGAAGTCCTGCTGTAGGTTAGAGTTACAGAGAGCTGTGATGCTTCATTTAATTGAACGTTTCCTAAGAGGAAGGTGGAGACTGGGGTTGTATTGATTAGTGCTCATTAGTGATGGATTGATGGAAGTCTCTTGGAGGAGGAGATGCTGTAGCTCCGCCCACCTCTTCAATTCACTCCAGTGTGATCTTATTCTAAAGCCACACACACACACACACACACACACACATACAGTGGAGCAATGGGAAGATCCACACTTCCTGTCTGAAATCTGCTTCTATCAAATGTTATTGTCATATTATTGCCACTAGACATTATTATTTAATAATAGGCCAGGATAAATAACTGGTCCTTTTCGCATTACATTTGTACGTAAATACTTACTTATGTACTTACTTATAATCAAATATTAGCCAGGGCTATTAACAGGTCATCTTTTGGCATTTTAAGAGTTCATTTTTTTATTTATAAGTTTGATTAATATATGAATTTTATATATAATATTATTTAACATTTTATTATTTTATTAAATATTTTACTTTTTGTATCATTTCGTTATTTTGTAGTGTTAGTGTATGTATTTGTATTAAAATTAATTATATACATTTTTTAATTTAACCCATTTCATATTTTTTGTACTTTTTTCCAAATCAGTAATATGTAAATACATATTATGTCAATTTAATATATTTTTATTTACCATTAATTATTATATAATTTATATGTATTTTATTTGTAGTATTTATTACAGTATTATTAAAAAAATATATATTTACTGTTATTTACTATTATTTGTAGATATTTTACTTTTCAAAATATTTTTTTTAATTTTTTATTTTGTAGTGTTAATGTATGTATTTGTATTTAAATTAATTGTATACTCTTTTAATTGAACCCATTTCATATTTTTTTTACTTTTCCCAAATAAGTAATATTTAAATACATAGTATGTCATTTTAATATATTTTTATTTACTATTAATTATTATTTTATTATTTTTTATTTATTACATTATTATTTACATATTTATTATTTACTGTTATTTACTATTATTTGTAGATATTTTACTTTTCCAAATATTTTTATAATTTTTTTGCATTGTTTATTTCATTATTTTGTAGTGTTAGTGTATATATTTCTATTTAAATTGATTACATACTTTTTAATTTAACCCATTTCATATTTTTTGTACTTTTTTTCCCAAATTATTAATATTTAAATATTATATATTTATATTTTTATTTAGTACCATTAATTATTATATCGTTTATATGTATTACTTTATTATTAGTATTTATTACAGTATTATTATAATTTTTTCGTCTGTTAAGTGGTCAGCCCCTTCTTGTGTTGACGTGAGCGACTGAGGAACACTCGTTTCCACTGAGTGCATGTTTGAGAACATCCTTTCTCTAATGGATGTGCTCCAAACCCGTGTCACCCTTGTGACCAGGTCAAAACCCCTTTTTTTGCTGGGACAGATGGCTCCCCTCAGGGACGTTTCTGTACTTAAGACGCCTGCAACCTGTCCACCATTAACAACCTCTGAATGTTGTAAGGTGTACTAAGTCTCAAGAAAGTCTCCAACACCTCACACTGAACCATGAGAACCTTCCTGACTCTTACTCCATCAAGTTGAGGATCCTCTCAGGAATCCTGCTTCGGCTGATGTCTGAAGTGTTTAATCAGATGCACAGAGAGAGCGTGAGCGCCCCCTAGAGACTCATTCAATAGTGATGCTGCTTCATTACTGTTGCAAGTGTTTGGAATTACATCATTTTCTGTAGACAGGAATTGTCATATTATTATTTTATATACTATAATATTACTTAATTGATCAATACTTATATATAAAATAATTTTAATTTGTTGTTTAAAATATATTGTATATTTTTAGATATTTGAGTATTTTTATGTTTTTAAAGTTTTTATAAAAATATGTAGTATATAATTTTTTTGTATATAGTGCTTGCATTTTTGTTAAATATTTCTGTTTAAAAAAATAATGTTCTTTTTAAATTTCTATTCATTATAGAATCCTGAAAAATAAAATGTATCACAGTTTACACAAAAGTAAAAGTATTTTAAATCTTTCACAACATTACTGTTTTTTGTTTTTCTGTATTTTTCATAAAATAAATGCATTTTTGCTGAGCAGGAGAAACAAACAAACAACAAAAATAATCAAGCAAAGTTAAATATGATCTTGCATCTGAGTTGCATTGTTTTTTTCTCTTCTGTAGTACTCCGGGTTCCAGCAGACGGCAGAAAAATGCTTCGTGTGTGGTCACCTCATCATGGAGATGGTACGAGAGATTTAATGTATTGCACTATAACTATTCCCCTATTAGTTTGACCATTTTAAGTAAATAAGCAACCAAAAATGGCTTATCAAAGCTGCATCATCTCTGTAATACGAGTCTATTATTAGATTGTGCCTCATTAGTGTGTGTGTGTGTGTGTGTGTGTTGTAGATCCTGCAGGCTCTGGGTAAGTCGTATCATCCAGGCTGTTTCCGCTGTGTGGTTTGTAAAGAGGGTCTGGACGGTGTTCCTTTCACAGTGGATGTGGAGAACAACATCTACTGTGTGAAAGACTACCACACGTGAGTGACAACCATGCATTTATCATATTTCATTACATATTTTTCATGCATAACATGTTTAGTGCTATGTTGAATGTTTTTCTATAGGGTGTTTGCTCCTAAATGTGCCTCGTGTAACCAGCCGATCTTTCCAGTGCAGGTAAATGCATTAGACTGATGTAGTATTGATGTGATGTTTCAGGACTGTCCCGACAGAGGTTAATTAGCTGTGTGTGTGTGTGTGTGTGTGTGTGTGTGTAGGGTTCAGAGGAGACCATACGGGTAGTGTCTATGGATAAAGATTACCATGTGGAATGCTATCACTGTGAGGTAATTCAGTGAAATACTGACTAAAGGTTTCAGGTTCAATCTCATTGTGAAGTCACTCACCGGTTTTAACTCTTCACTGTGATTCACTCGCGTCTGGTACATGGCACTTAACAAGGGGTCATGTTTGCGCTCCAGGCATTATGTAAGATGTTTTTTGTGTCTATTAGGCCATGGCACAGGTATGCATGTGCATTAATATTATGAATCACTGAATGATGACATTCCAGAGCGGATCATTCTGCTAAACTTCTTATTAAAGAGGAAAGATCAATTTATTTTAGCTAATGAAAGTGATTTGGGGCTGCAGTATTTGAATTGTAATATTAGTAATATTTTTAATATATGCAAGTATTTTTTTTAAATACCTTACAAGTCCTCAATTTCTTTATATGGTTATAAATAGGGATTTATTTTAGAAGTGAACATTTTATTTTTTGGAATGTGTTTTATTTATTTATTTTTCAATTGTTTTGCTTTTAAAACAATCCAATAAAACTATAAAACAATCCAAACTTGCTTTAAATGATTGACAGGAACAAATCTGAGCTAATATAACACTTAACAATGACAGTCAGAGATTTGAGAGTATGACATATGAAAATTACATTTAACAATAAAAAATAAATAAATAAAAACAACAGATCAAATATATTCATATTTAGGGTTTAGACACACAGAGACATCTTAGACTTTACATACGATACTGGATTGTATTTTATCAATAAAAATTAATAATTTCTTTATTTTTATAAAAAATCATGTTACATATTAATAATTAATTAATTAGTTCTACGTGAAATATTTATATATAAAAAAATTTTTTACAAGAAGATATGCCTTCCAATTTACTATTTACAAAAAAATGAGCATGTGACAGATTTGAGACATTGAATCAGCCTCATGTTCATTTATTTACTGACCGAACTGCAGTTCTGGATTTCTTCCTCTGGCTATGGATGTTTCCAGACGTCTGCCTGAAAAGCAAGCTTTGTTGATAAAAATACACATGTTTTGCAGGATTGCGGTCTGCAGTTGAATGATGAAGAGGGGCATCGCTGTTACCCGCTGGATGGGCACCTGCTGTGCCACCGATGCCACCTGCACCGCTTAAAAACCCCTGTACCAACTCACCTGGCCCCGAGTTACCCGCTCCACGTCACTGAACTGTGAGCGCCAGTCAACAGCACTGAACACACAGACTGAGATACGACGTCCTGTGCCTTCATCACAAATCGCCTTCGACACGCACCATTTCTGTGTCCTGCCAGATGTTTGTGCCAAGCTGCCCAGCGTCTTTAAAGGGGCAGTTCACTTGAAATAGTGATCATTTACTTGCGGTCGTTCCAAAATGTTATTTCAAGGCAATGCACGACAGGAAAAAACATTGTATTTTGGGCTATTTTGCTTCCATAACAAGTCATATATAATTTTTCTTTTCACCAGTGGAAAGAAAATATCTAAAATACACATTTAGGTGTTTATTACACTTTATCTAGTTTTGGATTACAACACATATTTATAATACACATGAACTTATTCAGATTTTACTGAGGTTTTTTTTTCATATATGATACACCTGATATATATTTTATATATATTTTAATCCAAAAACATAATTCTAACAGTATTTTCAAAAAATTTTAATAAAAGGGAAATCCCAGACCCTCCTCTTTAAATGTTTTGGAAATGTATGTAAATTAGTGTGAATCTAATATTACATTTTTAAATACAAATTTACATTTGTACTCGGAAAAACATTCACATTTTCATCTTTTTTTTCAAACATTTTTGATACTTTTTTACTTGAAAAGCAAAATTAGGTAAGTCTTGTTTTCTGAAAAATTATCCACATTTTTTAAAGTGAAAAAAAAAAAAAATCTTCTGAACAAAAAATTATCTTAATTTAAAGGGAAAATATATATATATATATATATATATATATTTTTTTTTTTTTTGTTCCCACTGGTGGATATTTTTTTTTATTTTAAGAATAAACATTTTATTATCATTTTGATACATTTTGCAGAAAGTCAGTATTAATATCTTGTTTTCCCAGTTAAATGTATCTTGATTTAAGGATGTTTTAAGGATATTTGTAATTGCATCTTTTGCAAACAACATTTCAGAAAACTTGTAATGCAAAACAATTGTGATTAACCAATCAAGGAAAGTATGATGATATATATCTATTAGTTCAGTTTTTCGTTATTTACTCTTGTGGCTTGCCTTAAATTGCTCATGAATTGTTCAGTTTTGGAACGACGTGAGAGTGAGTGAATAATGGTGAACTGTGCCTTTAAGCATCAATTTAATGGCAGCAATGGGCCGAACACTGATGCATCGCTGGCATTTACTTCACCGGGTGCACATAGATGGACTAACAGATGTATATTTTGCTGAGGTCTGACATGAATCCAGCAGAACGAGGCTGGATCTGTGAACGCTGAAGTCTTCAGACACTGGTTTGTCTCTTGATGAGGTGCCTTCCTGCCTTACAGATTCCTTAACGTGGAGGAGACGCGCTGTAATGTGTCTCAGGAGACACTTAAGGGACTTTAGAGGTGTGCAGGGTCAAAGGTCAAGCCTGGATGTGCTGGACTCAACCAGGACGGAGACCTGCTGCGTTCGTCCTGTGTTTGTGTGTGACACGCCGTCTTTAACAGCTGCGATGCAATGAAGCGTAAGGCGACCGAACACTTTGCACACGTCAGAATAATAGTAAAGTCATTAAAACTATGAAGTAACACCTGTTGAAGTCTGGGAATGATGTCAAAGTTACTGATATGTAATTACTGAAAAATTATTTGTTGCTGGAAGCTTATTGCATCTCGTCGCAGCTGTTTAGGACGTAAGTGAGCGTGTATGAGGAAAAGAGTCTGTGTGTGTGTGTGTGTGTGTTCATGTACACTAGTGGCTGGGCCACTGTGTGTGTGTGTGTGTTTGTGTTTGTCAAATACAGCAATCCTGATGGGAATTTAGACATTAAAGGTATAGTTCACCCAGAAATGAAAATTTGCTGAAATTCTAATCAAACAGGTCACTCAAGATGAGGAAGAGTTTGTGTCTTCATCAGGTTTGGAGAAATGTAGCATTGCATCAGTGTCTCATCAATGGATGCTCTGCAGAGAATGGGTGCCGTCAGAATGAGAGTCCAAACAGCTGATAAAAACTTCACAATAATCCACAGCACTCCAGTCCATCAGTGAACATTAACATTAAGATGTTTTTAACATCAAACCATTTCTTCCATCTAAAATACGAGTCCATAATCTATGATAACGCTTTCTTCAGTGAAAAGTGTCTAAAAATCTATTGTTGTCTCTTACATCAAAGTCCAGCCACATACTTGTAAACAGTGCTTGATTTGTGCAGATTTCTCTCCTGATTCAGACCAGATGACTTTTTCACTGTACAATACAATATTATGGATATTATGGCGGACTCCTATTGTAGCCGGAAAGTTTGAAGGTTTTTTTGTCTCCAGATGTTTACTGATGGACTGGAGTGCTGTGGATTATTGTGATGTTTTTATCTGCTGTTTGGACTCTTATTCTGACGGCACCCATTCACTGCAGAGCATCCATTGATGAGACACTGATGCAATGCTACATTTCTCCAAACCTGATGAAGACACAAACTCCTTCTGGTCTTGCATGGCCTGAGAGTGAGGACATTTTTACCAAGATATATCATTTTTGGCTGAACTATTCCTCAAGTGTGTTAAATGCTTCTCGGATCTCTGTACACATTTCTGTTCCACACAGACGTCTGCTGTAACACTACTGACAGAACCCGGCTCTGTGTGTTTCCTGAGCTGACAAGACCAGTGAACTCTTATCCTCAAAGCAGACTGTAAAACTGGTGTGAAGATGTGTTTGCTGACTGACTCCTGTACCTTGTTTTTGGAGAGCAGGGTTTTCTGAAGGAATATTCTAGATTGATGTGACATGCCATTGACTGCCAGAGAAAATCTTTTCTACTCTCTTCTCACAACCGAGGTATTTTCTGTGGTAATCGACAGCGTGAATATTTCCCTGAACAGTTCAGTAAGTGCTTTCAGATCATTCCCTCGAGCGTGTTGCATAATATTGTTCTCCATGTCGTCTTAATCCACTTTAAAACGTACTACTATTTCATAGCACAGCGCTTGAGTCCCTGTAAATAAAGAGAGTAGAATGTATTTCCTGCTTTTATCAGAAATCAATCAACGGTAGCTTTTCCATCAGTTAGTTCTTTAAAAAAGCACATGTTGCGTTCTGTTGCATCACTTTTTTTATCGTACAATTTTGATTTCCTAGCTATTTCATAAATAAGGAAAAAGCAAAGTAGATTTATTTATCTAAACGTGAAAAGTTTAAAGTTATTTAATGTATGAAGAGTCGGTTCGTATCATTTAACCGTAGATTTGTGTAATCTGCTTTTTCAATAAAGTGGTTTTTGTAGTTAACTTAAACTGGTGCAGTGGTTTTATTTTCATACTGAATCTGGGTTTTTATACAAAATGACATCTCTGCAATAAAAAATTTGAAAAGATTTGTGAGATATAATCTTTGAAATACAAGAAATAAAGTCGTTACACAATAAAGATGTGTTTTAATTCAGAAAACAGAATCCTGCTATTGAGCAATTTCTAACTCTGGTTTTGTGTGTGATGTCAATTTGATCAAATGTAAGTTTTAAACTGCTGTTAAAATTAGTTTATGCAGTATATGCAGAAATTCTTCATAATTGAAGATCCACAGGCCTTCTCTGAGCTCTTTTATTCACATCCAAATACATGTTTCAGCAAAAACATCTGTTATTTACTGCTGTGTAATGAGAGAGCAGTAGCGTGTGGATATGACAAGTATATTTAATCGAAATTACATGCAGACATTTCCAGGGAAACTTTCATTAAGTGATTTTAGGCTGCAAGAAGAGTTTCTCAACAAATTATACTGAATTTTCAACAAATACGAAACAAACAGGTTTTTCTGCTTGTGGAATTTTTTTGTGCAGTTCAGGAGGTCAGTTCTGTTGGTTTTGTTTTTAATGATAAACGTATGGTTCTCAGAAATTCAAACCAAACATACAAATTAAAACCTGTGGTGACAGCATTCAACAAATGATTCAACAAATATGCAAACAAATATATGTGCATACATACACACACACACACATATGCATATATATTAGTATTATTTCTATAATTTTCTGAATGTAATAACAATTTATAAAGCTACAAAATTGTAACTTTGCTGAATGATTTTAATTGTGTGACATCTGAAGTCAGATGAGACATTTTGGCCTGATATGTTAATGTTCAATAGTTGTTCAGAAGTTCAATAATTGCTCCGTTTAACTTGCAGTGGCACCAAAAAGTATTTTGCAGACACTTTAAAATGTATGCATTTCCTTATATTAGATAATAAAAACGACTGGCATCATACATGCATTTAAAATCACTACCACATCAGCAAAACGGGTGAAGAAATGTGTCCATGTCTCACATTGTCTATCAGTTGAACGTTTATCGCTGTGATGAAGCAACAGTTTGTGTTTCTCTTTACTGCGGGCTCTTGATGACTAGTAGTTTTTAATCTTGTTGCCATGGCAACAGCATTGACTTTCAAATTCTGGAGACGAGCTGAAATGTTAATTAATCTACCTTTTCTGCCGTTTTGTCTCAGCTCTTATCAAATTTCAGAAATAATTGTCTTTTTTTTTTTTTTTTTAAGGAAAAGGCTGGAAATAACCGAGCAGGTGATGTGTGAAGTGAGGGACATGTTGCTAGGCAACAGACACATTATACCCCGATCTGGTCTCTGTCTGAGGTTCCTCTCAAATCATCTCGAAATGATTTACAGCTCTCAAACTCAAGTGACTGGTGTTTCTGTGTGGTAGTATTACAGTAAACATCATCTCATCGTCTCTTTTAGTGGTGGTCTTCTAGATGTGTTTGGGTCTCTGTGTGCTTCTGGGATTTGATAAGGGCTGAACACAGCTGACCTTTGACCTCACGTTTTTCCTATGTATGTACACACATCTATGCCAAACAATGGGAACAGAGAGACTGAGTGTCGTGCATATGAATCCATGGCTCCACCTGCTGGTGAAGAACTGCTGGTGCTTCTGCTCTCTCATGAGAGAGGATGTTACACTTATAAATAGACATTTGAGGACATGGCACTGTGGGATACAGTACTTATAATGGAGTGGCTCATCCATGCACTTGCATTTTCATTTACCCTTATGCGTTTATTATTAGCATTTTATCACTTCATGCATTTATGTGCAGTGCATTTTACAGTATAATATAATGTTTTCATGTAATAATATTTTTTTATTTTATAATTAGGCTTATTCTAAACAACAATAATGAATAAACCCATTCTGAAATAAAATAACCACTAACTGAAAAGATAGGAACATCTCTGATTTAGCATTTTAGTATTTTTATTATGCATTAGTTTAACAAATAAAAGCAAGTGGTAATTGTCAGTTAAAATGACACTACAGTACGTTAAAGTTTCAAGGCAGGTGATTCTGGGTTAAGGTGAAGCTTCTCTTCGTGGTTGATTCAAGCGAAGTTCTTCTTGAGGAAGTTGATGAGGCCATTGGTGGATGAATCGTGAGAAGTGACCTCCGCCGAATCCTGAAGCTCCGGTTCGATCTTCTTTGCCAGCTGTTTCCCGAGCTCCACTCTGAAATAAAAACAAATCAAAATAATCCAGGCATATTTAAAATTAAAACTTGCCGAACTGGACTTAACATGCTAGGATCAAAAATACATTAATTTTGTTTCGTTAAAATTCCTAAAATCATTTCTAGCTATTTTTCCTGATTAGTTGGACGACTCACCCCCACTGATCAAAACTGTTTATTTCCCACATGACGCCCTGAATGAAGATCTTGTGCTCGTACATGGCTGTAAAGGGAGGTCAAAGGTCAGGAACCTGCACATCAGATGATATCTAATACTATACAGCATCACCAAACCCAAATTTGAGACGCACCAATCAGAACACCCAGAGTGTACGGAGACAACTTTCTGAAGATGATGGAATTTGTCGGCTTGTTTCCTTGGAAAACCTGGACAGAACCGCAGGGATGAAGTATCCAGGAAAGAGCTTCATGCAGATGTTAATAATATGTGCATATTTAATAACAGCTAAGTGTATCTGTGTGAGCAATGAAAATACAAATAATAAACATGAAAAAAATAATAGAAACACTTGTTTTGTTTAAAAAAAGATTTTTGCCAGTCTGATCAAATAATGCGGCAAGAGGAAGATTATTGCATATGATTCATTTCTCACATGGTCATGATGAGCAGACTGCACTGTCAGATACATTCTCTCCTCTCGAATGCATGTTTTGATAAATGTGAGTATTGCTTGTATATAGAAATGTATAATCATTTATGGGGTATAGTGTGTTTTGTGTGCTGTAGGGGTCAGTATAAGCCAGCACTTGACTTCGTATTCTCACTTTGTGTGGCAGAATTGTCTCTAGCTTCTCTCCGCTCAGTCCTCCGGCTTCCAGCTCTTTCTTTGCCTCTTCTGTGGTCTTTCCCTTCATCAGCGCCTCCGTCTGCGCCAGGAAGTTTGCCACCAGGATCTGCACAGTACAGATTTAATAAAACAGAGCAAGGCTGTGTTAATGCTGTCAAGTTCATCAGTTATGATTCAAATTCAATGGAAGCTGTAAAGCATCTCTACAGAAGACAACAGTGACTTTACTTATAACTCAATTCAGCTGTTAATTCAGTTCAATAACAGGATCTACAGAAAACATGATGCATCACAGCTCTGCCACTAAAAATGAAAAGGGTAATTATGACCTCATATCTAATAGCTCAGACTTTTAACGCACAATTATGACTTTTTATGAGTTTTATCTCACAATTGAGACTTTTCTCCCCACGAATTTGAGTTTATATCTCACAGTTATGACATTTTTCTCACAATTTGCAGTTTGTCTCACATTTGAGACATTTTCCCGCAATTTTGAGTTTCTGTCTTGCAGTTATTAAATTTTTCTTACAATTTGCAGTTTATATCTCACAACACAGACTTCTTTTACTACCAAATTTGGGATTATATCTCAAATTTCCGACTTTTGCCTCAAAATTCAGTACATTTGAAAATTGTGACCTTTTATTATTTTTTTTAAATTCTAAGTTCAAATTTATCTCAATGAATTTATAACCATCAATTCTGTGTTTTTTCTCACTCTGAGAATCATAAGAAAAACTGCCAGAATTCAATACCTCTCTTGCTCTCTCTGTCTCTATACTGTATAGAAAGATAGATACTGTAAATAGATATAGATTTATAAAACAGAGAGTTCCAGTCCTTGATTCTGATTGGCTGAGCCACTTTTAAAGCTGTTCTAAATTGCTCTTCAAAGTAACACACACCTTTGTTTACTTCTGTGTGTTGCTCGGCAACCACTTTGTTGCAACCACAACTGTTTCTGGGGAACTACATTGTTTTTATTAATATGGTTACATTTTATTTGCTTTGTTTAATTTTTTTTTAAACCTTGCTACGTATATGGAATAACTGTTTTATAAAAGCAATAAACCCTGTGAAGCCGTGGTTTACAGTGAATTTATAACAGCTAAGGGGCTTTAAGGAACGACGCAGATTTTTCTCGATTGCTAACACACAGTTCATGAAACAATTCACCATTTTCTCACAGTCACAAAACTACAAACCAACTTGTGCAAACCTCCCACTTCAAGGTCAAAGTCTTTGGCATCAGATGATACTCAGACCTGTCAAATGCACACACTACATCACTGCTAGAGAACACGAGTGAGATGAGGTCAAAACACTGCCACAAAACCTCACATAGATAAATGTGTGCTATTCGTGTTCAATTTGTGACTCCTGATGTAGTTCTATTCTGTGACTGTGTTTGTGTTTTCTAAATGAGAACATGGTTAAACCTGTGCATGATGGTGTTAAAGCAGGAGTAATGTGTTAAATGTTTTGAGAAACTCGGTACCTTGTGGTGGAGGTTGTTTCTGATTGGATGTTGGGACTGGGCAGGAATGAGGAAGTCAGCAGGAACCATACGAGTTCCTGTGGAGAGACAGAAGGGTCAGACAGATGCATCTCCCACCAAAACACACACACACACACACACACAGTACGTCAGGTAGCGAACCTTGGTGAATTAGCTGATAGAAAGCGTGCTGTCCATTTGTTCCCGGTTCACCCCATACGATCGGCCCGGTGTGATAGTTCACCCGGTTACCATCAGCAGTGATGTACTTTCCATTCGACTCCATGTCACCCTGTAAATCACAGCATTAGTTTGAAGTATGATGTTTATTTACTTTTCTGCTTAGACATACTGAGATTGAATTATAGCAGAAAGTACAGTGAAAAAACAAGTAAAAGTGGATTAGTAAACTGTGCACACGATTTAACCTACTATTTTCTTTTTCATGCATGCAATGTGTGGGGCTCCGTAAAATAAAAAAATACCAGAGAAATTCAGAACATATTCGATAATGCTAATCCTAAAAAAATAACTATACATATGCATATGCAGAGATATGTGCATATACTGTACGTCTGTCCATACATAAACAAAATATACATCCATTCACACACACATGCATAAAAACATGCAACTGCAAAAGCATCCAATTAGCTCAATCAGATTCCCATAGCATTTGCATTTTTTGATGACAGTATAAAATGCATATTTTGTGTTTCGCACCTGTTGGAAGTAGGCAGCGAAGCGGTGCATGTACTGATCGTACGGCAGCAGGCAGTGAGTCTCCGCCTGGAAGAAGTTGATGTACCAGATCCCCAGGAGAGCGAGCAGCATGGGAGCGTTCTGATCCACAGGAGCCGTGCGGAAATGAGTGTCCTGCCACAGATTCAGGGGGTTATGTGAGGCTTTTAAAAGAAATTAATAATTGCTGAAAATTCTGATTGCATCACAGAAATATTTTACAGTTGAACAGATATTCTTCAGTAATAAAACCCACCATCCAGTGAGCTCCAGCCAGCAGCTTCTCAAAGTTCTCGTATCCTGAGACAGAAGAGATAAACCAGATGCCTGAGAATCTCTCACACTCACTGATATCTTCATCAGAGACACATGATAACACTCACCGATGTGAAGTGCGATGGACAGACCAATTGCAGACCATAACGAATATCGTCCACCGACCCACTAGAAAAAACAATTGCAGACTCATCTAATGAGGCACAATACATTATTTCTTCAAATAATTTACTTATAGTGAACTAAAACTAAGGCCATGATTTGTTACTTGAAATAAAATAAAATAGAAACAAAAAAAGACAAATATAAAAAATAAAAAACATGAAATTAAAATAAAATAAAACCATGAAAACATTTTTGTTACTCGAAATATAATTGATGTTAATGGAAATAACATTTAAAAGAAATTATAGACATATTAATGAACAAAAATAAATGACAAAAAATAAATGCAAATGACAAAAAATACCAAAAAACTGAGAATTAACAAAAATAAAAAAAACATTTTTATAAAATATAACATTTTTAGCTAATTGAAACTATTAATAAAATCTATAAAACACAAAGTCAGCTACACGTCCAACTTCTTCTTTACGTGAGCTGAAGAGCATTTAAGCCTGGTTTCACAGACAGAGCTTAGGTTAAGCTAGGATTATTTTTATTTTTTTAGTTTATTTAACCAGCCAATAGTTAATAGTTAGCCAACAGTTAAATACTTTTAATAAGCATGCCTTCGAAACACAAAACTGATGTGCATCTTGAGACAAAACAAAGGCACTGACATATTTTAAGATCAGTGAGTGCAGCTGAAACAACTCAGACTTACATATGAGGCCTGCGCCTTTTTGTGAAACCGGGGGATAGAGTCTATAATAAACAGGCCTGTAAGAACCTTGCCCTTTAAATATCAACAATGTGACTAAAAGTAGCCTGTCGGCCTTTAGAATGAACCAGCCTGTGCGTGACCTCTGCTCGGATAAGGTCAAGATCACGAATAACCCGAGTCAGTGAGGGACTCTGGTTACCAGCAGCTGTCCAGACGCCTACTTCACAGGTCAAACCACTACAGCAAAAATAGCCCCTGGCCCTCAGCGGATCCCCACACTCACGTCCCAGAACCCAAACATGTTCTCCGGGTCGATGCCGAAGTCCTTCACTTTGGGCTGAAACACAGAAAATGGAATAACGTTGATTTGTGAACCTAAAACATCTGTTGCATATATTAAATGCCAGCTTTTAAAGGGCTCAAGAAGGCTTTGCTAATGTACTCATTAAGTCATGAAAATGTTATTTCTGATGTTCTCTGACCATTCAAAGTGTCCAGTTTTTTTTTTATTTTTTATATTTACATTTTTTTATTTCTTGATTATGCAATGGAACATTCTATTTCATCAGTATGCAAACACTATTGGAATGTTACATTTGAATGTTCTCTGAACTTTTTAACATGAAGGTTAACTATTTTACATTACTGGAAGAATGATTGTTTTTATTTTTCTCCCTAAGGTCATAATGCAGTAGTGGTTAATATGTAGCAAAAACAGTCATCAAACAACAAAACAGCAGTTTCTTTTATGTAAGAAAAAAAAAAAGATTTTGTATTCCTAAATTATTTTCTGTAAAGCAGTTTGAAGTACAGCTGTGTTTGAAATGTGCTGTATAAATTGTGAAAAAATTAAAATAAAATAAACTTGTTTTGCATTTTTACATGAAAGATTTTTGCAGTTTAGTTTCAATAAATGCTCTTCTTGGACTGCTTTGAAAGTTACAAAATATGGTTTTATATCCCAATGAACTGTTTTTGCACAATTTAACATTTCCAGACGATATGAACCTTTACATTTAAACTATAATGCACTTACTCCGTTGGTTGAGAGTGCCACGAAATGCTTGGCCACTGCAGATTTCTGTGAGAATGATAAAAAAGGCAGAAGAATAAGTGCGTGACACAGGCGTCCTGTACACGTCGCTGCAGGAGGAGACACTCACGTCTTTGGCGGCCTGCAGGAACCACTCCTTCGCTGATTCAGCGTTTGTGATGGTTTCCTGGGTCGTGAATGTCTGAGGAAACAAACTTTATCAATGCAACTGTTTTGACAGTGATCCATATTATCAAGTGCCCTTATAAAGAGTCATTGTCAAATCTAAACGTGATGTTTTTGTCTCTGCCAATGCTTTATAATCCGCTCAGACCTTCGATGCGATGATGAAGAGTGTGGTCTCAGCGTTGAGTTCAGCCAGAGTCTTAGCGATGTGTGTTCCATCGATGTTAGACACAAACCAGACACGAGGTCCACCTTTAGAGTACGGCTTCAAGGCCTCGGTCACCATTAATGGACCCTGAAACATGCACAAAAATTATTAAAATAAATAAATAAATTCATTGGTTAAAACAAATAAATAAAACATTATTTACAATAAACAAATAAATGAAAATTTGAACAAGTAAACTTATAAATAATACAAATATGATTCAAATTATTTAATTTTTTTTTTTTTACTTATATTTTTGACATGTTAGTCTTTTAAATTCCAGCTTACATTGGCAGTTTTTCAGTCTTAATTATATCAGGCAAGTTATGCATTAAATAAATAAATAAATCCATGTCCCAAGAGGGAAATTTTTTTTAATAGTTTCAAAATTTTACATTTAAATTGATGTTTTACCTAATGCAATTTGCAAATTGATAATTATTTGTGACATTTACTAGCAATTTTTTCTTTTAAGTGTTTTGGGGGTCAGTGGCATCTAAAAGACTGAAAAGCCCTGATCTGACACTGGAAAAAAGAAAGACAATTTGCTATAAAACAGCGAGTTTTGATTTCACAAACCAGATCAGATCCACCGATGCCGACATTAACCACATCAGTGATGGATTTCCCAGTGAATCCCTTCCACTCGCCACTGCGGACTTTCTGTAGACGGAAGAAAGTGAGGTTTTATTTAGAATTGCATCCTGGCCCTGACACGTTTTATAGTTTATCTGTGTATATTTTCATTTTCTAGTGTTCTAGTATGAAGCTTGTCATCAGATAAGACACCCACATGACAGAAGCCCTTCATCTTCTCCAGGACCTGGTTGACCTCCGGCATTACGTCTTTCCCGTCCACGATTATGGGTGTGTTTGAGCGGTTCCTCAGAGCCACGTGGAGAACAGCACGACCCTGCAGACCACACAATCTTCATGCTATATATAGTATACTTAAATGCATTTGGTAGACACTTTTATCTAATGCACTTTGCAATGCATTCAGGATATACATTGAATCAGTTCATGCATTCTCTAAAAGTCAAACACATTCATGTGAAGTGTGTATATAAGAATGTCAAGCATTTTTCAAGTGCAGCTAATGCTTAAAGATATCAAATAAATAAAGCATAACATAGAGTTTGCATCAATAAACACATGCATGCATCTTTGTATGTCCAAACAAGCTCAGCTCCTTTCAGTCTATAAATGCAGGAAATGTGATGTATATTTGAGCACATGCTAATTTAAATACCTCAGTGAAATTAATCTTTTCTCCTGAAAACATCTTGTCTCTGGAGGCCTCCACACCACGAGACTTCGCCTGCGGGAAAAAGCGGTTCTATTTACATGCGAACTCTCCATTTAATTCTCTGCAAACATTCATCTGTGCAAATCTTTACCAGCTCCACAAGCATCTTCATAACCTCTTCATTTACGAGGTTCTTGGAGTAATCCAGCAAAATGTCTCCTTCATCTGTTTTTAAAGTTAAACTGTTGAAAGAGGACAAACATGTAGCTTCAGATGAACTCTTTGATCACTTGCTTACAGATATTAAAATCATTATAAAGATAATACAATCTTTCTACAAAACCTGTAAACTGTTAAACTGACTACATGCATTTTTATCACTATGATTTTTAAATATATTCTGCCACTTGAGTTAACACACACACACACACACACACACACACACACACACATATATATATATATATATATATATAAATAAAAATATGATCTTTAGTGATTGTGGGCGGGATTTAATGATGATGGACAGGTCAGTAAAACAGCTTCTCCACCCACTATAATGCATGAACTGTGAAGTACAGTTGCTAATAAAATAAAATAAAATAAAATAAATAAATAAAAAGGCATTAAACTAATAAGCTGCTTCATGCAGAATATTTAAATTAGTAAGTAAATTATTAAACAAAGTACCTTAAGTTTTGGAATCGGTTTTTATCGGCCTCGAACATCTGCCTCATGTTGAGACTCGCGGCGTTTGATTTGTACCATTTCTCCAGATTCTGGAAGTTTGGGTCGCTTGTCAGTCCCATCGTGAACCTGTCAAACCTGCGTGCGTGTGTGTGTGTGTGTGTGTGAGTGTGTGTGTGCGTAAGAATCTCCGGCTGAACTAAACCCAAATGTCACAGAGCCGCTTTTATGAGGAGCGAGGAAAGCAGCTGATCTGCTGCTCAACACACCCTCACACACACACACACACACACACACACACACACACACACACACACACACACACACACACACACACACACACACAGACACACACACACACATATATATGAAGCTAAATAAATAAAGTGAAAAAAATCTGGTGGATATGGCGCCATCTATCGACTCGTGAAAGACACTGGACATTGTGTTTGGTGAAATATTGAACACTAGGGGACACAGGAGTCCATCACATCAGTCTCAAAATAATTATTTGACTGTATTCCTCTTTGATGCCTTTTATCTGTTATATATATATATATATATATATATATATATATATATATATATATATATATATATATATAGAGTGCCTTGAGTTGTACAATTCACAATGAATAAATAAAAAAAGCCTCTCCAGAAATCAGTCTGTATTAATTAGTAAAATATGTAAAATAAGTATTTTACTAAATAATAATAATAAAAAATAAGTATAAAACATATAACAATATTTTCAATAAATTACCTTCATAATCAAATTAATTAAAAAATGGCATATAACTTCTAAAAACTTCTTATAGGCAAAGTAATAATGTATTATTATTATTAGCTTATTAACATTATTAACATATAGGAATAAAAACTTCAATAAATACTGTGCTTCGGTGAAAACTGTAGTTCCCGTATAAATAATAGGCTGTCATGATTTCAACCAAAACGCGAGCAACAATGCACTCAGAAAACCTATTTTAATTCCATATCGTTTTTCCAAGTGTATGCGCACTTTGGTATGGTCGGACGCGCGCGTCGCCAGGCGTGCTCGCGCTTTGTGTACGCGCGCTCGGAAGACGCGCTGCGTCATTTCCGCTCTCCGAGTCCACCGACAGGAGGGTGGGGACAAACAGCTGGTACGTGATGCCGTGAACCGACCGCCGATCGGGCTGTTTTCCACACCGATAAACGCCTTTCCCGGAGCCTCTACAGGTAGGACCCGAGTCCGTTACTCCCCGCCGCCCCGGAGAAGCCACGAGCGCGTGTGTTTTGACGCGTTTGATCTTTTTTTTTCAATCCGTGTCAACGAGAGGTGCTAACGGCTATCTGAGATTAGCTTCATAAACACTGATGGTTTTTGTATAATCATTTGAAACGTCATCTCGGTGCTTTAAAGGATCGTAACGGTAACTATAAAGCGCTAAAGTGGTATTTCAGAGCTTATGCGCATTGTTAAGAGTTTTGGTGTCGGTTGAATCAGATTTGAGTCGTTTATATCTCATCAAATCTGCTGCAGTGTTTATGTTTACTTCAATTAATGGCGTAATTAGCTGCTCCCGGGGTCCCTAAATTACAATGGGTTCTGGAGACCCTTCAACGCCCTGAAAAATCCTAATGACAGCCGACGGGTGTCATACACACCCAAACCCCTGGTGAGTCTCAGCAGGAATTAATTAGTGTTTTCTGGCTGTCGAAGTGTCGGAACTTATAGATTTGGGTTGAAACAGACAATCTTCCATGTTATATAAATGCAAAATATCACAGACTGGTATATTTAAGTTAATGTTGTGTGTGTCAGAGGATCCAGATTCCTGTAGTGGATATTTCAGGATATTTATACTCCTCTGCACAGCAGTGTAACCCTGTACATTGCTTAAATTACACTCTGCAGTGTGAAGTTAAATGTATTTGTCGCCCCGTAAATGAAAAAGATTGCTGGACTGGAGTTTCCATTGGGTTGGATTTGATTGTTTTTGGGGTTCTTTAGCAGTTGGTTTTGTTTCAGGAGCCAGATTTATTTACATTGCATGTCAGCACAGAGCCAGATTTGGTAATCGTCATGACCAGATGTTGAAATTTGTAATTATTATTATCATTTAATTTATTTTTGTTTAGTAAGTCAGAAGTACATCACATTTATATGCACATTGCTATACTATAAAGTAAATTTCAAATGCATGATTTTTTTAATTTAATTGCATTATGTGATTATATTATATTTTTACTTTACATTCAATATATTTGCATATGGTGATTTACTATAGCAATATATGGTATAATAAATCTATAATACTTGATTGCTTGTATCGTTGCACAATTTCACTTATCATCCAGCTTTAATTTACTAAATGCGTCGAATAAGACTTGAATATATTCAAATATAATAAACATGAATATCATGATTTTCTGCAACGCTGATTTAAAACAGTTTTTGTTAAAAGTGCCATACAAATACCTTTAACTTGGTCTATGCAAAGTATATTTTCATTGCAAGTGTGTAGTCTCCTTTCATTTAGTTGTGTTTTTTATTTGTGCAAAAAAACTATCCAAGATGTAGATGTGTTTGTTTCTTCATCTGATTTGGAGAAATGTAGCATTGCATCAGTTTCTCATCAATGGAGTGAATGGGTGCCGTCAGAATGAGAGTCCAAACAGCTGATAAAAACATCACAATAATCCACAGCACTCCAGTCCATCAGTTAATGTCTGAGAAGACAAAAGAAGAAACAAATCCAGCATTAAGATGCTTTCACTTTAAAACGCTGCATCTGGTCAAAATATGAGTCCAAAATCTATTGACATATTTGTTTAGAATGGTTTTAGCTTGTAAAGAGTGCTTGATCTTCAGATTTCTATCCTAATTCAGACAAGATGACCTTTTTACTTTTCACATATTATGGATAGAAAACTCAACTTGAAGTTTAAAAGGTTTTGATGGATTTATTTTTTGCCAACATGCAGCTTTAAGCTATGTATTATGATTTTTTTTATCAGCTGTTGAACTCATTGGACTACAGATCTCCAATCTATTCCTATGAAAAAACAAACTAATCATGAAGGCGAGTACATTTTCAGCAAATAATTTTTTTTGCGTTAACGATTCCTTTAAGGATGAAGGCAAATAATTCAACCCATCAGTGTTGACTTCTAATTTGACTAGCTCCTGCCAAGTGATAGATGAGAAAAGATTTGATGTATACTTAACATCAACAACTAAAGATATGTAAAGCATTTCTCCTCCTTTTTTTGAAAGTTGATCAACAAGTCCCATTATATAATTTCCATTTAGTAGCATTTTTTCCTGCTCTCTTAAACCTACCAGAACAAACATGTTTCACACGCTGTATTCCTATAGTGTGCAAACGTAAAAAACAGCATTTTAACACTGCGTGATTGTGATCCTAATTGTTAGTTTCCAAATTCTTCTTCCTGGATTCCACAGCAGCCTGAGATTAGTTTGTGAGATGTATGTGAGGAGGTCAGTTGCGCTCTATTCTGTGTGGACTTCTTTGTGTTTTGAAACGAGGGTTTTTGTTAAACCCTCTTCTGAAAAGTGCTGCGAGCAGACGTCTGGCCCCTCTGAGCTATTGTAGCCCGATTCTCGAATACGACTCGCTGGCAATGGCTTCTCTGAGTTCATGTGGAATGTATTTCCTGTTTGGGTCTCTTCAGTTTGGGAATGAAAGAAAAAGCATGAATCGCTGCTTAATGGATGCTGCAGCAGTGCTAGTTATTTAAAGAAGTATTTTGTCATGATCGCCCGAAACGTTTCTTTTTTTAATTTTTTATATATAATATTATTTTTTCTGACCTGTTGACAATGCAGGCATTTTGCACTGTGCCTTACATGAACTTGACCTGTTTTTGTGGTCTGAAGGGTTGGAAAAGGAAACATTTTTGTGTTTGTTTGTTGGACTCAAACCTGTGAGAATGATGCTTCAAGCATTTCAGGTGTTTTGCATTTATTCACAAATGAATTTATGCAGGTCTTAAAACTGAGCCGAATGTCTTAAATTCATAGTCATGGCTTAGGGCTGGGCGATATATCGAACGATATGATCATGCGCATCTAATCAGTAAAGCTGCTTCCGTGATCACCGCTAAAATCTCCATCACCTGCTTATAACTGGAGTGGCATTTAATAGACAGAGCCGTAGATCGCTGACAAGCCACGCCATATCGTGTTCATTATCGCAGATGAATCGCCTTCGATAATGAACGCGATATGGCGTGGCTTGTCAGCGATCTACGGCTCTGTCTATCAGAGGTGGGACTTTCAAGTCACAAGCAAGTCTTCAAGTTATATTCAAGTCCTCAAAGGGTTAAAGCTATAGAGATAATTAAGTGACTAATTAAATGATTGTGCATTAGTGATGAACATCTGCTGTTAACAATCAACATCACTGAAGTAAAGCGAAACACAAGAACTACAACTGAATTTAGCCACAGCCTTCAAATAAAAAAAAAGTAAAAGAAAAAAACACACTATGCCACCATAATTGTGGTCAAGGTTTGCTTTAAGTAGTGTCTTGACCCTTTTACTAATTCAAACCAATTTGATTCAAAACAATTGCAATATTGTTTTTCGCAACAAACATGTATGCATTGCTGAGTCGAACCTTGCAGTGACAGATGACCTTATGCTTTTTCTGCTTATAACTCATGTTCACTGAACATCATGAAATTGTGTTTATCTTTGGATATTAGACTGATGCTCAGCTATTACTGAACTGAAGTAAAAAAAAAAATCACAATGCTTCAATGTTGAAAGACAAAAAAGGAGACAATCAGTTCAGGTTTTTAGACAAACACACTTATCACACGATCCTCAACAGTGGTGACAATTTTTCATACTGCAGTGCATGACGGGAGTTTTTACTAAGGTTTTACCCAGCATGCAACATTTTGTTGATTGTCACCACTGTTGAGAGTCATATGCTGGTTCTTGATGTCTGTGTGTGTCTGCAGAGTATAGTTTTTCAAATTTTGTATGCACTTAGTAGATTTAAAATTCACTTAATTTTTTTTCCATAGTGTAGTTTTACTGGGTTGATTATGCCAAACTTAAATAGAGCTAATGTTAATTTGATTGTAATCTGACCACCTATCACATACAGATTAATGTCTTCTCTCCGCTTTACAGCACCTCATGCAATGCTACATAAAGAGATCTAACATGACAGTCAAGGGTCAAGAGCCCCACTAAAGCAAACACTGATCTCCATTATGGTTGCATCACTTTAACCAATAAAACATCAACATCTGATCCTCTGTAATTCTCAAGAACAGCAGGTGTTCATCATTAATGCACAATCATCACTTAATCACTTAATTATCTCATTAACTTTAACCCTTTGAGGACTTGGGATATGACTTGAAGACTTGCTTGTGACTTGAAAGTCTTCCAACTCTGGTAAAAGCTGAATGTCAGTCAACAATCCAAAGAAGACTATCTCACGATGTCCAAGTCAACATGAGTTATAAGCAGAAAAAGCATAAGGTCATCTGTTACTACAAGGTTCGACTCAGCAATGCATACATGTTTGTTGCGAAAACAATATTGCAATTGTTTTGAATCAAATTGCTTTGAATTAGTAAAAGGGTCAAGACACTACTTAAAGCAAACCCTGACCACAATTATGGTGGCATAGTGTTTTTTTTTGTGTGTTTTTTTCAGTTGAAGGCTGTGGCTAAATTCAGTTGTAGTTCTTGTGTTTCGCTTTACTTCAGTGATGTTGATTGTTAACAGCAGAAGTTCATCACTAATGTACAATCATCATTTAATTAGTCACTTAATTATCTTATTAACTTTAACCCTTTGAGGACTTGGATATGACTTGAAGACTTGCTTGTGACTTGAAAGTCCCACCTCTGCTGTCTATTAAATGCCACTCCCATTATGTGATGGAGATTTTAGCGGTGATCACGGAAGCAGCTTTACTGATTAGATGCGCATGATCATATCGTTCGATATATCGCCCAGCCCTATCATGGCTTTAAATGCTGCAAAAAATGGTTTTATCTTTGAATATAATATATATATTTGTCATCTTTTAACACAATTAAACATCCTTAAAACACAGTTTGTTGTTTTCAAAGTAATTGGACAAAGTTAAGTGAGTTTATGCTTGACACAAGAACAAATATCTGTCAATGAGGCATTAAAAAACCTTTTTATCTTTGAAATTTAAATATAAACTCAATGAGGCATTAAAAAACCTTTTTATCTTTGAAATTTAAATATAAACTCACTTCATTTTGATCAGTTTCTCAGAAAACAAGACTGTGTATCTCATTTTGCTTCACAAGTAGCTGTAGCATGAATATACCAAGACAAAAACAGTGTGGACGGACAGCAGCTTTTGATACAATAAAAGTTATGTGCAAAAAATTTATAAAGACCTGTTGGAAGTTGAATTGCAATAGAACTCTTCTTAGTATGTGCTTTTTAGACATTTAGAGGACATTCTGATAAATTGTTCCCTTTAATTTATTACTTACTTGATCTTTAAAAGACCCCAGTATTGGCATTTCTGTATGTTTCTATGTTATGCATCCTCCTGTGAAACACAATCATGTCTGTTTCTTTACTTGACCAGCGTTTGGAATATGAGCAGCGGTGTTGGCTAATACTGTTGCTATGGAAATAATGCTCGGGTCATCTGTGAGCGGCCAAACGTGCTGATTTCATGAAGTTCCAGTTCTCTTTCTTAGAATAATTCTTTATGACTTTGTGCAACACATAGCGATGTTTGCTCCTATGAGAGTATGTGAATGTAGAATTGGTTTTCTTTGCTTTCTAGCTCAGTTTATATGGACGTTTCAAGGTTGCATGCATTTTGGATTGGATACATGCGAGCCTGAGGGGTGTGTGTGTGTGTGTGTGTTGCTGGCCTGGCCGGCAGGCTGAAAGATATCCCCCTAACAAAGCATTCCAGTGTTGTTGGGAATATGCTGCATTCTCTTGCTGACTGCTATTGCAGTTTAGAATGACACAATGGAATCTTTTTATGGGGGAAGGGTGTGTTTGTGTGTGTGTGTGTGTGTGTTTCTTACACAAGTCAGATTAGCTATTCTCACTCCTCATGTTTTTTTTTTTCATGGAGTACTTTTGTTTGAAGCAGAACATAAGCAGCTTAATCCTTTTAGGACAAATTTGTTTAAAAGTTTACACTCTTTAAAGGAGACATATTATGCCCCTTTTCAGATGTAATATATGTCTCTGGTGTCTCCCAGAATGTGTCTGTGAAGTTTCAGCTCAAAATACCACACAGATAATTTATTATATCATTTCGAAAATGCCTATTTTGAGTGGAAGCAGAAACACACTGTTTTTCGTGCCCTTCTCTTTAAATGCAAATGAGCTGCTGCTCCCCGCCCCCTTTTCCAGAATAGTGCTGCCCCATCATAGCTCGTAACTGCTAAAAACATCTGTTTTGGTTCTGATTATCATGTTTATCGTGCTGAAATCATGCGTTTTAAACCATATTCAGACCCTCCAGGATTTCGCAATCGCTGAATTTATCACAAAATCAAGCAAACTCCGCAATTTTCGCAAAAGATTGCAATTTTTTCGTAATTGCCACACATTTTCTGCAGAATTTGGCCTTAGAAGCGTCCCGTGATGTCATCGCAATGTGAATTCAGTCAAAGAAAGCTTGTTTCTCAGTTCCAAAAATGGAATGAAATGCCTTGTGTTCTCATCAGGACCGATGTACAAGAGCTACATTGGATAAACAAACCGAAAGTGGAACGAATCCGCGCTATTACTTCTTGGGCTGCGCAGACCGTTTATCTGCTCGAGCCGGAGCTGCAACACCGTTATACACAGCGCTGGGAGATACAGTGAAGAAACAGTCAAATTCACCACAGAATCAACATCTCTGTGAAATCTTGTGAGGAGCATTCAAATTCAGTGAAGAATTCTGTTAAACCCCGATATCAGAACAAACGCCACTGATGTGGAAACCAGGAAAAACATTGTTTAATAAACACAATCTCCACCATTGACCATGGATTAAACAGTAAAACTACAGGAAGAACTTGTGGCAGAAACGGTCTGTTTTCGAGTGATTTTAACTGCTTCACACAACTTTTCCCAGCACTTCAATGCTTTAAGTATTACCGAATTTGAAAGTTATTTTTGATGTGACGAAATTTGTTCATCCTTAATAGGTTTCCCCCAGTGTATAAAACTAAAAGTTTCATAATGTAGGAACACTTACTTATTTAGAAATTTAAAAATATATATTAAATGACCACTAGTAAATGGCTGCAGAGAAGTACTTATAGGTCATTTCCACTCCCTAATAAAGCCAATATATTTTTGTATTCATTAAATTATATTTAGACATTATGAATGACAGTAATAAAAGTACATTTTATCAGACTTAGATATATTTATTACATCTGCTAAAGATCTGGGAATCATCTGCTGTGTTCTGTGATAAACATCTCAGAAGCAGTTTTACATGCATTCTAATAAATGTCTATTTGACATCTGAGGCCATCCTTAAAAATATTTTGGTTTGCAGTAACAGTAATTAAAAAAAAAAAAAGGGTCGGTAGGTCGGTCTATTTTTTTTTTTTTCAAGTTTCAATGTAAAAAAAAAAGTACATTTTTGTGATGGTGATGAGGTCGGTATGAATTTAAACAAATTAGCATATCATGACGTCACTGACTGGGTCTTCAACCCGTGCCTTCGGGCGCATCATTGCAAACCTCATTTTGATGCAGGCTATATAGACCACAAACAAATTTAAATCTTTGTCAAAAAAATGTTTATTGGATGAATTTCAGGTGAGAAAAAAAATTAGGTACTGTTTTACTTGTCAATGCAACCTACAAATGAGAGAACGTTTACTTTGCTTTCTTGGGTTGTCACTTTTGTGAAAAAAATCCTGTTTGATTTGAGTGAAGAGTGTTCATTGAATCGATTGTAAAATCGATTTTGCATGTCTAAAGTTTTATACGGCAAAAGACACCAAATATAGGTAAATCCACGGACAACAGGCAGGAGGAATGTAAAGATTCAATATATTGGTAAAGACCAATATTTCTGATGATTTATTGGCGTGAAGTTACGTGCAAAATGACAAACAGGAGTTGAACATTTTCGAAAAACAATAAGCAGAGTGGACTGCCATAATGCAAAACATTTACTGCAGGCTTCAACATGGCTGTGTTTACGATTAAATTTCAACAACAACAAAAAAAAATCGCATAGGCGATTTTCTTAGGCTATCAAAAAAAATATTTTTTCGAATATTCGTCGAATTTAAAATAAAAATCCACATTCGAATGCGCATACGAATTTTAGGTGTGCATTAAGGAAGCTGCATGAGCCCCGGTACGTGTTCCATTCCATCTCGCCATGCACAGCTGTGTCTACACAACTTTCAGGCGGACGAGCTCGACACGCAGGATCTGCTTTCTCATCTTTCACCTCGTGTACGCGCACGAGATGCGATGAAAATATATGTGCCATTGCAATATAAGGTTATGTTAGCCTATCCAGTTGAGGCCACTTAAAAAAAAAAAAGAAAATCAATGTGGAGAAGATCATCAAAACTGAAACCAAGCCGTTCACACAGAACGCATATTTCGCGCATCTCATGTTTTTAAATGAAAAAATGTATCCTGTGTGACTGGTTTTCCGCCCTTTTTATTTATTTAACAATGCATGCATACATGATGCTGTTTTGTTTATAGTTCTTTAAGCAACTTAATTAATAATAATTGGTTCATAAACATTATTTTAAATATTGTTTTTTTCACAGTCATGTATTCTAATGCTTTGAATGAACATGCAGTAATATTTTGCTCGATGCGCTATCTTGAGCCTCAGAAGAGAAGCAAAAAGCTTTTCTTCACCCTAACTGAAATTATGCATTTAAAATTCGAACACAATTCGAATTTTGATCATATTTAAGTAAAACATTTGAATTTAGTTTTTCAGCTATTTTGACAGCCCTAGGCGATTCAAGCCCGAAACTGTATGAGACTGAATACCAGCTGAATTCACATTTCTGTTGTAAAAAAGAGAAACATTGTGCAGAAGTATTATTTGCTGTTATGCGTGTTTGTCCGAAGCTGCAGTTGCTGTGTGACGCCTGTTCAAAAAAAAAAAAACCTGGACGCGCTCCGAGAAAAGGTCATTAAAATCATTTTCTTATTTTCGTTTTCCAAACTTGTGTTGGTTGATTCGTGCTTGATTCGTGCAATAGATTTTCGAACATAAAGTGACAGTCGACACGGTCACGGTTTTAGACTAGACGGGAGAAGGGATGGGAAAAGATCTGGGCACAGTTTTTCCAGAACTTTGTGCCAAGTTAAAGCGGTGTCGAGCTGTTTTAATGAATTTTTTTAGATGTATTATGGTGCCCGAACCCATATGACTTTGAACAGTGACCGCGAACATTTAGTTTACTGCAGCCGCAGCCATCATTACCAAGCGCGAACCGTTGATTCTGACAGTGAGTGAGAGTCTGAGACGAAGCGAACGCACAGGCCACAGTGTGACATCCGTGTAAACACAGATGATGTCAAGGGTTTTTTTTTAATTTTTACTAAAGAAGATAGCCTTCATTTGTATGTAGGCCAAGGCAATTTATATATTTACAATACTTACTTAAATATAATTAATAGTATTTCATTGCGTTTGTATTAGTTGTTTGAAGAGTAAAAAAAAAATTGGTCGGTCTTAACGCAAATTTACAATCGGCAAGTCGGTCGGACTAAAAGCAAAAAAAATAAATAAAATTGAGTCTGTGCTAAATTGATCGGGTCGGTCGGGTTACGGCAAACAAGAATATTTTTAAGGATGGCCTGACAGGAAACATCTTAGAGACGTACTGCAAATGAACAAGCACTATTAGAAATACATCTTGCATATGTAAATGCAGACATTAAATAGACATCTATGTAGATGTCTGTCGTCGAACGTTAGTCTGGAGCCCTACAGTGGTTGTCGAAGTTAGAAAAGTCATAACAGTGTTAGAAGAAGGTTGTCTAAGGTATATTTACACTGCAAAACGATAAGAAATGCTGCAAATAGCATTGCAAATTGAAAAACTGGAGGGACTGCATATTAGTTTTAACTTCTTATAAATGGTTTTCTGAGTGCACGCGGACAGAAAGCGGCTGTCACAGCAAAAGCTCTCATTCACACACAAGTTTACGTTAAAAACACACATTAGTTACAAAAACAGTCGGTTATGTCTATGAAGGTAAACAGTTGGGAAATGAACTGCATGTTTATTTTAGATCTGTGTGGCAGCAACAATATACAGAAAATAAATCAAATCACGTTAACTTACGTTTTTCACGTTTCCTTGTTTGGTAGATGCATTATAGCACCTGATTATAGCACTTAAAACCTGGAAAAGTCAGATTTGCATGATATGTCACCTTTAAATTGTGTTCATTTCAGAAGTATCAGGCTTTTAGAGTGCAAGTTAAACTTTAAACTATTGCAATTAAAACTTCAAGCTTTGCTGTTGGCATTAGTTGTTGGCTTCATCACTTTGAATTCTCAGTCTTTACTAAATCGGATCACCTTAAAGTCGCAAAAAACAATGGAAATTATCACAAATTTCAAAAATTGATTTGATTGACAGGCCCTTGATTCTATTCTGTTCTGATACAATGTGATATCAATACATTTGGATATATGTCAGGTACATGTTCATTTTTTCTAAAGCTAAAAATCTCTAAAAGCTGTAGACTTGCAAGGAACCCTGTTTAATTGGTACACTACTGTATTAAAGGGTAAAATTAGTCCTTTTTTTAGGTAGAACAATCAACACTCAAATAAAAACTTGAATGCAAGTTGACAAATTTTAAACTGTACACAGGTTTTTATATCAACTTAGGGATGTCATTGTTTCCACTCCAATTCAGTGTTGAAACATAAACATTTAAATAGTGTCATGAAAACAGTTTTATGACTGTTTATTCAAGCATATAATAAATGAGATATAGATTTCTAACAGGTTAAGTAAAAACTTTTTATACGTTAAATTACAAGCTGTTTTATTGAAGTCTTTCCACGGCTGAGCGATCACATGAGATATGAAACAAGTTGTTCTTTATCTTTTAATAACACCTGATGTTCACATTTATTTCATTCTATAACTAGTAGTAAAAGAAAGAGATGATCGGTTTGTGTGCAGTCTGAACAGAGGCGGCTGCAGCAGCAATCTGTCACACCACATTAAAGAGCGTCAAAACCACATCTATTGTACGAATTTCTCAATATATTTTACAAAGAGAAACTAACAAAGAACAAAGCTCAGGGCTTAGAAGTTCTCCACTGTGCAGCGTTTGGCTACAAGAAAAAAAAAACCCACTTTTGAGTGCATGAGTTCGTCGATAGTATGAAAGTAGCACAGCTTTCACGCTCAACCAAACTAACAATACTAGCCAATCAGCATTTTTTTTGCTCTTACAGGGTATTTATTTTTGTCTGCAGGGTCATGGCCCTGATGAATGGAGAAGTGCAACAACAAGCTGCGTGGTGCAGTGGTCAAAGATGTCCATCTTGCACATATTTGCAAATAAAAACTAATTAAAAAGCAGCAGAGTTTTGTACACACAGCTCAGAGTAATAATGCCATCTCCATAACAAATTTACCAGGATTTTGGTCCTGTTCACACATGATCTCTTAATGGTAACTTCCCGGTAATTTACCAGTAAAGAGACTGTATGTGTAGGGTCCTATGAAATCAGTTTTATTTTTTTCCAAATTCCATTTTTTCAGTTTAAATTTTATATGCACTTTTTTTTTTTTTTTTTTTTTTAATGGTTGAATTAAGTTATATCAATCAAAAAGCATGTCTAATTAATTAAAATCAAGAAACTTATAAATTTTCACATCAATTTATTAACATAAATTACATGTTTTTAGGGCCTTATGAAATGTTTTATTTTTTCTTCACCATATGTTTTATTGTTACCTAATTCTGTGTTTTAGCATGTGTAATTATTTAAATGCATAAAACCAACTTAATTTATTCAAATTTTTCTTAAAGTAGCCTTATGTAATGCTTTATTTCCCCCTCAGAAATCCTGTTGTGTTTTTACATTTTTCTAGTTATCAAATGAAGGCATAAAACATTAATGTACTATGTACATTCTGCTAAACAATAGTATATACATTCTTGGCAAATACTTGTCTTTAAACTAAACCACCGGACACACAGAACATGCAGGATTAATATTTAAATAGACTTTTCCAGCTTAATATTTACAGATACTAGACTATATCGTGATTTGATTTAAATGTAATGACCTACTTTTTATTAATTCATTAAAAATGACAAATTCCTTGACATTCCGCGTTAAACTGTGAATTCTATTTTTATGACTGGATTCTGTGATTCCTTCGCCCTAGTATTGATACACCCCCAGTGTCGATAAGCGGTGATGTAGCTCATAATTTTCCAAGTTTATGATATAGCTTTCATTCTTTACCTCAACTATATATTCATGAAAAAAAACCTCAGTTTAAATCAGGAAAGCAATAACTTTACCCTAGTATCCTTTCAAATGTTAAAGTTGCCGCAGTCATTGCATGCCCCGCAAGTAAAAAGTTCACGCTTTTTTTTGTTTAACACCTGAAAGCTTATTATATTTATCAGTATAGTCAGCCCAACCCTACCATTTTCTCATCCAAAAAATGTAAAGCAGGACTTTTATGTGATCTATCAGGATTAAGGATTTATTTGATCTGTCAACCAAAAACAAAATCTGTCAACCTCGTTTCAGAGGCGGAGAAAGATGTTACATTGTTTACAATTTATAAAGTGAAGTTTATTCTCTTTGGAAGAATTTGGACTGACATATCATTCACAATAAGACCATGACTAAAGAGAGTCCCCTTTGATTGCACGTTGTTATTGCAACAGAAGATATTATACTTTTTTTCCATGCTAATATATATGTGTATTTAATTTGACCCACTAATACTCCTCTTCAGTCAATAGAAATCAGTATGTGAATTGCACAGCTATTTATTACCTCAGATTTTTAGGGAATTTTTTTCTCCCACTCAAGTTTTCCTATCAGAGAATCTGTAGAAAGCAGATCGGCCGTCCATCAGCTCGCTGATGATGTCATCTAAAAAAACAGGTGTTGCAGGAAGGACTCGGAGTTTCACCAAGGATTGAGTTTCACAAACATGTCCTCACGAGACGCCTCTCAGCAGGGCTTTCCTCCACGCGCGCGCTGCTGATTTCTCATTAGCCAAAACCAAACATTTTGAGGGACAAAGAGCACATTCAAAACAAATGACTTCTCTCACTGTTACCAGTTGATCCACGGCAGAATCGGAGCCGTCAGGACTGCTTATAGTAAGCAATGAGCTCATTTAGCATGAATGCAAGACTCTTGTCTTAAGCTTTGTGTTTGCAGAGGACAAACTGTTCCAAGTTTGCCAAAGGCCACGAGAGGAAAGTCTTCCCTCAAACTTTTTTGTTTAATGTTAAATTACTGTTTAGTGATGGATCTGGGGTTTCTGAAAAGCAGTTTCTGAATTAATTGGGTGTCATTAGAGTCATTAGAATTCAAATCTTGTTTGGCATGCCAAATTATCTTTTGATGTTGATGAGTAAATGCATTCACTCTAAATGTTTTGTGCATTCCTGTACCCGAATCCTTGACGGCGTACGGTTTTAGATGCTTGGTTTGGCCTGATAACTGGAGCGGTGATGGCTTTGGACGGGGTTTAAGTGGGGTATTTTCTTCCTGTTTGGTTTGTGAGGTAACTAGTCTAAACTCGTTTGCTTGTCTTCTCTCCCTCGTGTATAATTTCCTGAGGAAAAAAACCCCAAGCATTCCTGTCTTCATTAATATTCCCGAGCGCTGCTAAAATCGTGATCTCCAAACACACGGCGTTTATCATGTTTTTCCATTTGACAGTGCTATGCATGTTCACTCACTAGACTGTTTTATGATATTTCTTAGTTTTTGGATGTGATGCCACTAGTACTTTCATGACTTTCAATCGTTGCACCGAGGTACTTTAAAGAATAGCTTGTAAATAACTTTGTATGTGAATTTTAATCGTTTTGTACCGTAGTATCACCATCTGATAGCATCACTGTACTGCCATGCTTTTTGTGTTTGGTTGTCATGAAGTAAAACATGAACTGGTTTCGTTTAATTACGGTGTCCAAATCAGTCTGGAGACCTTATGCCACTTGCATTTTCAGAATCTGCTGTAATGTGTAAAATGAATATGATTTTTGTCCATAGTAAAAATAACACAGGTTTTCACTTTAAAGAAAGAAATGATTGTGCATTGTGATTGGGTTGAATAATTTCTGTTTTTAAGGTGCTTTGGTGGCCAATATATTATTTAAATACTTTTACATTGGAAAATGTGAAAATAATTTATCGTTTAAAGGTTTTACATTTTTTTTAACTTACAGAAAGTCTGCTTGATTTTGATTTAGATTTTTTAGCTTTTTAGTAGGGATGCACGATCATGATTTTTCATTGCCGATTCCGATACCGATTTTTTTTTTCAAACAAACTGGCTGATTCCGATACTGATTTCCAATTTTTTTTTTCTTGAAGCAACAAACAAGGAAGAAGAAAAGTGTGCATGAACAAGATGTTTATTTGGTATTTAATAGGCCAAAAACAATAACCGAACCAATAACCGTAACCATCTGAAATGAACGGCAGTAACTACACAGTAAGTAGCCTACATTCAATACAAACACAGATGGTACAGACATCAGCATTTAGCTTTTGTTTTTGAATTGTGTTGAAATTACAGAGAACTGGCCTGAAATGAAAAGATTAACTGTAACCATGTGAAATTAAAGGCAATACCTGCGTAGTTCTACAGTGCAAACAACACAATCAACACACATTTAATAAGATGGTTCTTAATCAGAAATCAGTATTTGTTTTAGTTGTGAAATTTGGTTTTAAATAAAAAAAAGGTCTTTACCAGTGAGACTAAATAAAAGTATGCTATATAAATACATTATTCCAAAATGTTAAAATCAAATAATGTTGGTGTGAATAAAACAAAGATGCAAAGTGTTTCATTCATCCAGTTAAAAAAAAATAATTAGGGTAATGATTCACATCTATATTGTTTTACTTGAGCCAATGAAAAACTATTGTCACAAGTAAAAAAATATAGATGTGAATCATTACCCTAAACAATTTTAATTGGATGAATGAAACACTTTTTTTCATTGTGCTACAGCAGGTGATTTTTAAAGGCTCTTATTTGTGCGCCAGTACACCCACGGCTGATCACTTCCTGCTATCTGTGCCTCAGACATGAAGCTCTGCATCTTCAATGCTGGACGGGTGCCCGTGTCCTGCGCACAGATTTCGAAATACTTCCACACAAATGACATCGCGAATGATTACAATGTAGTATGTGCACTCGGCGGACAACCGGAAAAATCGGCCGAAAAAAGACCAAAAACCGTCCGATTACCGATCGTGCATTTTACGCAAAAACGGGCCGGTTCCGATTTATGGCCGGTCAACCGGTGCATCCCTAGTTTTTAGATGTCATCATGATACGTCACGATTCATGACAAGTTTCATGTTGAGTGTATATCATGTCAAATCAAAGCAGTGCTATTTTGGTATATGAATATACTATTGTGATATTTATAAATATTTTAATTAGTTTTAATTTTTATATTTTTGGTGTATATGTTAAGTTATTTAATGATGATTAATTATTTAATTTCTTGCCAAGACAACATTAGTAATTTTTTTGTCAAATATTAACTTTTTATTTGAGCCTTGAAATGCATGAAAATGTAAGTAAACAATAACAGCACTGCTCCAAACAGAGAGCTGTGCATAAATACGGTCAGAGCTCATAAAGTTGTGGGTTATTTTTATGGTGTCCGGTCCAGTTCTGTTGGGTATCAAGGAATGTGAAATGTGTTTGGCTTTGGGAAACATCCAGGATAAAGCCAGATGAACTGGAGAGCAGGGAAACGCTTTGCACATTTATAATCAAACTTGTCATCCTCACAGTTTTATATTCGAACGTTGCATTTAGAAACCGCAGGACTACAGAAACTGTTTCCACCACAAAAATCACAGCGTCCTCAGATAGTCACCCAGTGGAGTTTTCATCCACGTCAGGCCTGCTACCGAGCCAAGCAGCAGAGATGGCCATCGTTCCCACAATGCACCACGTGTGTGTGTGAAACCCGAGCCGTGCTCTCTTTTGGCGTACGGCTGAAATGGAGTCGTAAGTTGAAGCAGGAGTCTGAATTCAAGGGGGCATATGCTCTTACAGACTCTGAGACGTGTTGTAAAACAGGACTTGTGGAGAAATACAAGGTTTCTGTACGAGGGATCAGTAAAGGTTGGTCTGGTATTGTTAGTCTAGTTCTGGTTTCATGATAAAATACTTTTCTTTTCTACTCTTGTTTGTGTTTAACTGGCTCGTGTCAGAATGTACAGTACTGATCTGTGTTGACGATTATAGGCACTATGTGCTGATATAAGCACACTTGACAGCTGCACACAGCACATGTGTGGATACAGGAGTCTCTGCTGTGTGACACTTGTTGTCTTCGTCTGTTGTCTGTCTTCTGAATGGGAAGCACCAGAAATAATCCTGCAGCCGCTCTGGAGTCACTGTAGCACTTAAGGGCACATAAATAGATCCACCAAATGAAATATTATATTGATCCCCGCGGTGAAATGACAAGAAACAGCCTAATGACTAATGCAAGAAAGCAAGTTTAGCACAGTTAAAAGGTGCTAAACATGAAGAGGGAAAAAAATCATTGTAATGCATGGCCTTTATCCTGTATAAAATAGTGAGAATAGGATGCCAGTGGTCATAAATTATTATAATTTTATATTATAAATATATTTCATATGTTGGCTTGACATAAACGTAATGTTCAAGGAGAGATTAATTTGTTGCATTAATATTATATTATTTTTTGCATTAAAACCTTCTCCAAGAAGTTGCATCTTATTCTCTTGAATGAATAAAAAATGAATAAATCAGCATAATTATCTTGGGCTTCTTAAGATAGACTTGAGTTTGTATTAAGAAGCTCTAAATAATTATGTTGGTTTAGTAGTTTTAGTTTAAAGAGGATGAATTAATTAATTAATAATTTTTTCTGACATCCTTTAATAGTCGCATGATTTTTTTATTATAATTATTTGTAATATATATATATATATATATATATATATATATATATAAAATTAATATTAAAATAATTATAATTAAAAAAATATATATATATACACTTTTTAGATTTTTTTTATTACAATTATTTTTTGTTTGTGTATATATATATATATATATATATATATATATATATATATATTTATTATTTTATATATATATATATATATATATATATATAATTCTTTTTTTTTTTTTTTTTTTTTTGCTATTTTTATTATAAAAAATTAGCATTTTTCGTTTTTAATAAATTAATAGCTTTTTTACCCCAGTTTTGCAAACCTTGAGCTAAACGGCACAATAAAATCCTAATTAATACATCAAAAAAGAGAAGCTTTCTAATCTAGTAGGCAGTTGTTGAATGGCTAGTTGTCCATCCTGACTCTTAAATACTGGATGTTTTACAGCTGCTTTCAGCAAGAGCTAGTTTTTGAAGTGTGATTTTGTTAAACATGTTTTTGTTCGGGTCAGACAACAGACCAAGACCTCTCTGGAAAACATTTGTGGAATTCTGCTGAACGTGTTTGTCGCTTTGTCACTTTTGTCGAGTTTCCCAAACTAGCTGAATTGTGCCTCTCACTTCAGGTATGTTGTGTCTGAAGAGTGATAAATGACGTCCTGATCGCCCTCTGATGAAAGCCTTCCTCTCCGTCTGTGTCTTTGCTCTGATAATGATCCACCTTTCTTTGCGGAGGGGAACATTCCTGGGCTTCATTAGGAACAGATGTGAAGGACGTTTTCAAAGTGTGTCCTGTGAGTGGAAAGCAGTGCTGTAGAGTGGTTTGGTGGGATGGACAGTTTTTTTATGATTCATGTATGAGGACAGTTGTGTTGGCCGACAGGAACTGTGCTGCGGATGGTGAATCATGAACAACAGCTGCCCTCGCCATCATCACCAGCCCTGAAATACAACACAGCAACCGTTTGCTTTCATATAGCAGGACCCTGTAGTCAGAAAATATCTGGTGTGTGATTTTAACACATCCATTAACAAGTTTGGGTACGATGAGATTTTGTATTTTAATGTTTACTGAAAGTCTCTTCTGCTCCACAAGGCTGCATTTATTTGATCAAAAATACAGTTGTATTATTACTATTGAAAATAACTGTTTCCTATGGAAATCTGTTCAAGTGTAATCTATTCCTGTGAATTTTCAGCATCATTACTCCAGTCTTCAGTGTCACATGATCTTCAGAAATCATTCTAATATACTGATTTGCATAATCAGTGTTGAAAACAGTAGAAAACAGATTTTTCTATAAATGTCTTTACTGTCACTGCATCTTTGTGGAATAAGTGTTCATTTCTTAATGTACCAAGCCTTAACTAAGTATTTTATTATTCTAAAGCAGCTTCCAGTGAGGCTTGAATTTATTATTTTTTTAAAACAACAAAATCTTAATAAATATGCAAGTATGAATTTTTAGCATTAGTGGGTATTCAAGGAGCGGTGCTCTGCAGCAGTGCAGCGATTGTTAACGTACCGAGTCTATTTTTGCTGTCCTGCAGACACTGAATTAAAGTGAAAGCGCATTGTTCTCAGGAAAAATGAACATGGATTGACATGGAAACGCAGTCACATGGGTTTTTGGCTAGGTTTAAAACAAGAAAAAGAGCACTTTTAGATAAACAAGGAAAACAATATGTTCATTTTTATGGAAGCAGGAAAACAAAGTTCATTAAGACCCGTGGGATTGCTTGTGATAAAGATTTAAATGCAAAGTGCACGAGACTGTTTCTGTCGGTGGTGTTTTAATTTTAAATATTTTAACAAGTAGACTAATTGTTTAAATGTTTGCCGCTTGCTTGAGCAGCGAATTATACAAATCTAGAAGTAAAATGCATGAATAATGTGTTTTTTATATTTATTGAGTTTAAACTAATGTCTATATGAAAGATTGTTCTGTGATAAAAAACTTACGATGCTGAAAAAGAAAGAAAAAAAATATATATATATATTTATAAAACACGAGCAATTTGCTCCAGCACCTTAGCCGCAAAAGCATGTCTTGGAATATCAACCAGCAGAAAATGCATTGTACACCTGATTATGCATAAAAAAAAACGTCATAAACCGGAAAACCGGTATACTTTTGAAAAAAAACGGTATATACAATTTTGGTCAAACCGCCCAGCACTAGCTGCTGATCTGTTGAAACAGTTTAAATGTAGTTGAGAAGTGCAGATTGTTGGGTTTTGGTCCGGTGTTTTGCATCCCATTGGTTTTCATTTGTAGGGACAAAACAGCTGGTTTGGAATCATTTTTGGGTGAACAGTCCCTTTAACTGTTGTGTTTCCCGCCAACATGATGTACATCTTTGGATGTGTTTGACCACTGGCTGCATGCTTTAGTGAGCTTGTTCTGTTGTTTCGTGTGGGTTTGGTATTGTTGTGCACTGAAACAAGCGTGCATAGTTTCTAGCTGGTTGAATGTTTGTTGATAGTTTATCTGAACAGCGATATTAGTATTGTGCTTTTGCACTAACAGAGGAAGTCCAGAACTCTATTTTTGCCTTCAGCACAGATGATCTGTCATTACAAGATTTCCTTTTCATCTTCGACCAAGGTGCTTCCCAGCCGTCTCCCGTTCCTCGAGTGTCTGAAGGGTGACCTGGTTGGCACTGAAACAAACTTTAATCCAAGGGGTTTACAGACAGGAACTGCGCTCGTCTGTTCCTTGTCATGCGCTCAAAGACCGGGCTTTTACAGGAGACAGATGTCTGCTCTTTTAAATGTTATCTCTTAGTCTCTGTCCTCTGAAGGTGACACGAGTGTTTGTCTGTGTTTAGGCCCGTTGTGCGTGTGAGCGCGTGTTTTCCTAGATAACTGTTTGTTGTTTTTCAAAGGAAGTGAGAATTTTATGTCACTGGAACATAGCAGATAAACAGAAGGGACTTTTGGAATGTTTTTATGTTGCTTTAACAGTGCAACAAGTTCCCATAGTGTTAAGTCAGCAGCACAGTAAACATTTTGAATAATAATTATAATACAGTATATTAAAATAGTTGTTATAATAATAATTTGTAGTGTGTGTATGTATGTGTGTGTGTGTGTGTGTGTGTATATATATATATATATATATATATATATATATATATATATATATATGTATACACATATGTATATACACATACTCCAGCCTTCAGTGTCACATGTAACATCAGTCGATCACATGATCATTTAGAAATCATTCTAATATTCTGATTTATTATGAGTGTTGGAAACAGTTCTGCTGTCTCATATATTTGATCAATAAAAGGTTAAAAAGAACTGCATTTATTCAAAATAAAAAAAATTCTAATAATATATTTTCTAATAATATATTTTCTTTACTATCACTTTTTATCAATTTAACACATACTTGCTGAATAAAAGTATTGATTTTATTTAAAAAAAAGAAAGAAAAATTTCTGACCCCAAATTACTGACCAGTAGTGTATATTGTTATTACAAAATATTTATATTTTAAAAACATAGCTTCTTTTTTTTTATTTTTTTTTTTACTTTTTATTCATCAAAGTATCCTAAAAAAGTATGTTCTGAAAAAATATTAAGCAGCAGAACTGTTTCCAACTTTGATAATGAATCATCATATTAGAATGATTTCTAAAGGATCATGTGATGATGATCCTAAAAATTCAAATCTTTGAATGGCTAATGAATATTTGATTTCACAAACTTTGCAAACGTAGTCGAATCCAGCAGAGAGATCTTGTGAAGTGTGCATCTGCATGATTGCGTGTTCTCTGTGTGACTTTCGGTCCGTGCAAACTGAATGCTTTAGACATTAAATTTGTGATTGCAAATTATTCTGCGCTTTATGCATTTGCCCACTGTTATATTAATGTCATTTTCACTGTATGCTGTTTGTAAAAAAGTGTTACCTTCGCTTTATTTGAAAAAATATGATTCCTAAATACTAATCTATTTGTGGAAAATAGTTTGTCATCTAAAGTATGTTTATTTTACAAATGTATTTAATACATTTTCAAATTATTTTAGATTTCTTAAATATTAAGACAAATACATTTATATCAGCTTTATATCTGCTATCGGCCCCCTGCTATCCAAGATATCGGCATCGGCTGTCAAAAAAAAAAAAAAAAAAAAAGAAATTGGTAGACCACTAATTAATATTTTGAATTTGCTTTTATTAGTTAATTATGTATTTTACTAATTAATTAGTTTTAATAATTTAGTTTTTTTATGCTTTTAAAAAAAGATTTTATATTTTTCTTTACTTTAACCCACACTTATTTTAGCTTGTTTCCATTTTTCATTTTTTCAGCTTTACTTTTTTTTTTTTTTTCAAAATCTGTTTTTAATAGTTCTTCTATAGTTTCTTTACACACAATTTTCACCATTTATATTACTGTGAAAATAGCAGAAAGAGTATAATTTAGGCCTCATACAGTTGACGATTTAATGATCAGAGAAACTCTCTAACGCACTGTAATCAGTGCACAGTTTGAAAACCAACGCCTGAATCAAATCTCCAGGAGAAGCTTGGAAAATCAAATGTCAGAACGCCTCCTCCCTGTGATGTCTCACTGACATGCTCTCTTTGTCTCTTTTGCAGGAAATGACTGAGAGGCCTTACAGATAGTTTGTGCTTTTGTTTCTACGGCCTGCTTTTGCTGAGAGACTCCTATCTGGAAGCACATTTGTTTCCGTGTTGAGTATTAACTACCTCAGACACTGGAAACTGATCAAGAGTGAGCCCGGCGATCTCTCCTGGCCCCCGCTCGACTCCTGACCGGCTGTACAGCGCTCACAATCCTTCTGACCGACTGGATCCGTCAGAGCGGCGCAGGTCAGCAGCGTGCCAAGGCAACATCACCCTGTAGCTCGTGCCAATCCTGCCATTGTTTTTCTTCTTCTGAAAGATTTTTAAGATTTTTCTGTTTTTATTAGAGGCCTACGGAAAGCGTTCGGAAAGAAGGGGGTTTTCGTTTCCATTTGAAGGATTGATTATGCACTTTTTGATTTACATCCAGTATTCAATCTAGTTTATTTCCTAGGAGGCACCTGTAAACCAGATCTATCAGTTGGATCTTTTGTCGTTTTTGCGCAAACATTTTGATGTGAGCTGCAGCTGGGCTGCAAGATTTCCTTGAACCTTCCACCGTGCCGCTCTCCATTTCTCTCTGGAGTGGGATACTGTCATGACTTCCCCTCTGATGGGATCTTTAAGCTATCTATTTACTTGATTCCAGGAGTCCCAAATTAGGCATCCAGAACTCATTTGAAGGTGAAGTCGAGAGAACTGACACTCCCTGGGCGCATTGAATACTTATGTATTGTTGCAGTGCACAAGAAAGTAAAATGGACTACAAGCTGCGCTTTTTGCTTGGCGGGTCCAAGCACAAAGTGCAGCAACACCAGCAGTTCCAGTTGCCCGAGCTCAGCCGGACCCTTAGCGCCCCGTTGGGCTCTTCTTGCTCCACCCCTTCTCCTATGGCGACCATAGGCTCCTCCCCTTCTGGCTGCCACGCCCCGCCCACAGGTGCCACCTCTGCGATTGCGGACATCCAGCAGGGCATCTCCAAATACCTGGATGCACTGAATGCGTTCTGCCGCGCAAGCGCGTTCCTGACCGAGCTCTTTGGCAGCGTTTTCCGGGACTCGCGTTACTCCAAAGCAGCTATGCAACTGAAGGACGTGCAGGAACATGTCATGGAAACGACCAGCCGGCTCACCACAGCAATAAAGCCCGAGATCGGCAAAATGCTAATGGAGCTCAGCGCAGGCGCGGCTAACTTCAAAGACCAGAACGACTTCAGCCGGCAGGACATCGAGGTAAGTCGCTCGAAAACCATCTTGATGTTTAGAAGTACTTGTCTTTGAGGTTAAAGGAACAATATGTAGGTTTTCGCCACTAGAGGTTGCATTTTCAAAACAATAACAAAGGCGAAGCTTGAAGCGATGCTATGAAGGAAGATGTTCATAGATGAGGTCATAAATTTTACAAAATATATTACCTGTACCTTCCACAGTTATTCAGACAGCTAATAAATTATACAGAGAATATGAGCAAATAACATACATTGTCAAAGAACATTATGACTGACTTAAGTCTAACGTGAGTTTAAGCACTCAAAAAAACTCCCCTTACTCTCAGTAAAGCTGTCTATACACTGTTATGTATCTCTTAGGCTTACATCATACGTACATCTGCCTTTGTTGTTAATGATGAGAGAATTCACGTGAGAGCTGAATTCAGTCTGTGTATGTGTGTGTGTGTGTGTGTGCAGTGAAAGGAAAAAAACCTCAATGCCTCTTTTTACACTTTCTTGTCTTATTACACTTAACTGTCAAATACAAGCAAGGTTATGTCAAAAACACATGAATGCAGTTAGTTATGTCTGTGAACAGAAACCACTGGGAAATAAATCACCTGTGTGTATTAGATCCGTGTGACAAGCAACTGAACAGCAACTTTAGTAGCTTCATAAGAATTAATTTCTTACTTGAATTCTGATTTTAAAGGGAGATGGTGGACTGTGTACAGCTCACTTAAGGGAGGAGCTAAGCTAATAAGTCAGAGATTGTTACCAGTCGTGGGCGGGGCCTATTCAAAGTAATGAATCACTTTGGAGTACATTCCTGAAAAGCTCATTTTGAGATACCATTTTTTGATTTATGAAAATAAAAAAAAGAGTGGATTAAATTGAATCACAACAGGGTGGTTGTGTACGCACACTGCAGGCGCACATAATTATGTTCAAAAACAACACAAAAGTGATTTTTGCTTTATAGGTGCAGTTTAATTTAGTTATAAATATTTAATAATAAATATAGCCAAATGGATATATAATCAGAAATTTGGCAACAAGCACAATTTCTAAATCACATTTTAAATTGCAACTCTATTTAAAATCTACAATTTCCATAGATGCTATAAATGATGCCCTTTTTTATGCAATGCACATCAGAAACAGAATAGTTTTTCAAAGACGGAGAGAGAAGAGGTCTCCACATCATTTATAGAGGACTCCCTCTGTTCAGAGATATTTTGGGAAGCCAGATGCTCTCTCTCTCTCTATCCAAGTGGACATACTTTCTAGCTGGTGTGGTTGGCCGTGTGAGTTGAGTCGCGCTGGTCAGCCTCCGTGTCTCTGCTCGAGGGGCATATAAAAGCTGAAATGATGCCTTTATGAGCGAGGGTTTGTGCCCTGGTGGATGTGGTCACGCTCCGAGCAGGAAGGCTTCACACCACAGGCCTTTAAAACGGGCACCGCGGCAGGGACCCGAGCCAGACCTGCAGCTCTACAGACCAACGCTAAACACAAAACGCCAAAGTTTTCAAAAGCATGAAATGGAATATTCTGGCAATTCCAGAATTCTTTCCGCCCGAACGTGTTTGCCGTGGAACGTTTTCAGATATTAAAAGTGTTTTATAATGTTTGCGGAAGCGAAAGCATCCTGAACACTCACCCAGCAGCTGCTGTGGAAAGTTTGGGCTGTGTTTTCAAGTATTTTTGTCTCGTCTTGTGAACAAGGCTTGTGGTATGTCTTCTTTTACATGCAGAACGTAAAAACAACATACCAGTTCTGCTGCTTTAAAACACAGTCTGTGTTTTGTCAGAACAATTCAGCTGCCAGATACGCATGAAAATGTGAGTGTTTATTAAACCGCTGCCTTCTGAACTCGTGTACTGAACCAGAGGAAGTATTTCTCGAATGCATGCATATTAGCGCTCTGTAAACACGGCACAGACTTTAGTGTCTATTCAGCATGTGTGTGCTAATGAGCGTTTTGTTTGAGTCACAGGAATCTGCTAAGGGGCGAGTTAATTCTCCTGTTTACATTGGGCTGGCAGGGCGAAAGCAGGGTATTCCCGTCCCCGGGGTGTTAGCTTACACTTCGATTGTCTCAATGAAGCGCCGCTACAGAAATACATCCACTGCACCTCTCAGCCAATCAGCAGCGCTCTTTTTGGATGCCCTCAATAAGAACACTGACCCTAGATCAGGTTTCCAAACCATGTGATGTGATTTGTTTGCATATATGAACCGTTTTCTTTTTTTTTTCTCGTCACTTTCAGTTGAATGCTGATCGTGAGAGGTTTTAAATGGATGAGTCCATATTTACAGCAATAATTATTATTATTATTATTAATTATTATTATTATTATTATTTCATATAGTTAATAATAAAAAATAACAACAATAATAGTAATAATAAAATTGCATTCCTATATAATATTTACTGATATAATTATTATTATTATATACATTTTATGTTAATAGTAATAGAATATTGCATTAATGTATATTTACTATTATTATTATTATTATTATTATTAATACATTATTATTATTATTGATGGTGATATTAATTCGTTTTTTTGTCCCTTTAGCTTTCTATTTTTAATTTGTAGTGTCATTTCCCCATTTCAATATTTTTGTAATAAAAATAGTAAATATTATATATTAATATATTTGTATTAATTGTTACTATGGTTATCATCAATGTTAAATTGCATTTTACAGCGATTGTATATTTTTGTTATTAACACATTTATTTATTTGTATTGATAACTACTTTTTACAATAGGTTTTTTTAAATGCATCAATCCTTTATTTACTACGTTATTAATATTATTTGTAGTATTTTTACCATTTATTTGGGTTTAATTTTGCTTATACTGTATGAACTGTTTGTCAAAGGTGTTTTAAACCGTGATGCTATGTCAATGTGTGTTTTGTTTTTGTCGTGCATTAGAATCAATAATCAATTTAGATTTTTTTTTTTTTTTTTTTGGAAATTGGCTCTTTTTTTTTTTTTTTTTTAATTTTGAACCCTTTTAGTTTTAGTTTAACTTTGTTGTAAGTTTGACCTGTTAGAATCTTTCTTGTGCTTATCATCAAGTGGACAAGCCCTGAAACCCTTAAATAAGCCTGGAATAACACCGTAAGTTGATTTATGCCCTTATTAGCCGTGTGTCCAAATCTGTCTTGAGCTAATGTTTAAAGCCTGTTCCTATATACGCTGTGGGCTCTCAGGTGTTTCTGTGTGAGGGGTGAAAGACTGAAACTGGCGCCGCCTGGTTTTTCCTGTCTCCTGTTGCACAAGACGAAATATTTCTGTCTTTACAACTTGGCCTGTAGATATTTTCAGCAGATACCTGTAAAAGAAACCCTTTCTGCTCCGGTGGGGCTGACAGGCCTGTCTCATGCCTTCTCTCTTTATGAACCGTTTGATGGAAAGAATCGATTCATGCATCACAATTCTGACTCATTCTGTCCATCTGCTGAATTCAGGATATCTATTGAAAACATGCACAGAGCCAGTTAGCGACGTGACTGAAGTGGTTTGAGCAGATGCTGATCCGGTGTCTTCATTTGATAATTTTTACGAGCTTGTCTCCGCGCTCTCGTCTCGATGAGTAAGACGTGAGTCAGGAAAGACTCCCTATTTAGGAAGCGATACGGCAGTAACTCTGTAAATCTGCACAGATCGCAGTCTACTGCTTTGACCGTTGTTGTTTTTTTTTTACATTTTCTTTGCCTCATTTGGTGTTTTGTTTTTAGTTCTGCTTATTAATAAACCTTCAGCACCAGATGTATGCGCCTGTTTCTGGCCTGATTGATGTCTGTTATGAGATGTAAAGACAAGCTTTTAATGAACACTTGACAGGAAAGCTGAGAAACATGTCACACCTCTTTATCTCAATGAACTTTGTCAATGAACATGTCACACCTCTTGTTTTATGTCTAAACTTCACCTTGTGTGGCCATTTTTGATCAAATGAGACTTTTTCCACAAATTCTGAAACTGGCTGAAAATAAATTAAACATTTCATATAACCTGATTCTTGTAAAAAACATTAAAAAATAAAATAAAGTTGTATTTATAAACTTAAAACAAAGTTTTATGAACTTTATATTGTACGTTCTTGTTAGTTATTAAAATGTAAATACGCCATTAAAACAGAATCCATACAAAATTCTATTTGAAAACAGGATTTAATTTGTGCAAAAATAGAACGGATGTAAAGGGATAGTTCACACACATTCGGTTGTCGTTATCTCACCCCCAACCTTTTCCAAACCTGTATGTGTTTGGTTCTTCTGTTATACAAAAGAAGATATTTGGAAGAATGATGGTAGCCAAACAGTTGACGGTACCCATTGACTTTCATAGTAGTTTTTATTTTTTAATATAAATGTAAAATAAATTTGGGGTGAGTGGTCCCTTCAATAGAGCCTGAATTAAGAATGAAGTCAGTTTTGGTGCTGTGTTTTGTGGTTCAAGGTTTAATATGACTCTCTTTCTCAGGTGCTGGGCCGCTGCTTCCTGACGGTGATGCAGGTGCATTTCCAGTTCCTGTCACAGGCGTTGCAGAAGGTCCAGCCGGTGGCACAGTCCTGTCTGGCCGAAGCGCTAGTGCAGGTTCAGGAGAGACACGGAAATGCACAGACGCAGAACATGAACTCCGGGCCCCTGTCGGAGCTGGAGGAGGCTGTCCGCTCATGGAAGGGAGCTTCAGAGGTACAGACACCAGCAACCAATGCACAAGCAATCAGACAAACCTGTGCTGAGATCATTAAATTGACCAAAAGGTTGACCCTCTAAAAAATTACTTTAAAATTGATGATAAAATAAAAATATATATATTTCTATATTTTTTTGTGACATAACCCTATTCAGGTAAAATACCTAAGTAAACTAGTTAAAAAGTTTTTTTTTTAATGATGCATTTTATTCATCAAACCCTTACAAAATAATTTGAAAATGTTTGAATTATACAAATTATACTTTAGAACATATATAAATAATGTAACACATTTTATTTATTTTTAATTAGATATTATTTTATTTTATAAAAAAATTCTTATTTTTGTTTATTTTTTTGAGAGAGATAGATTCACCCATTTATTGTCTTATTTTCTAGTTTTTGCAAAGTCTCTTTGTCTTCCCATTCAGTTCGGGCTTCATACCCCCTCACATACTTAGCGAAGTATTTTGAGGTCATATAAACGCTGATTTAACCAGCCGTGTGTGTGCTTCAGGTGACGGCGTGTCTCAGAGAGAGAGGGAGAGACGGCTGTCTGTCTGGCATTCAGGTGCAGCAGCTCTTCTGCTCTCACAACACCTCCATCCCTGAACACCAGCTCAAAGAGCTCAACACCAAGATCGACAACGCTCTGCAGGTAACCACACACGCGGTAACAACAGTTAATACAGTTATTGCAATTGTTGTTCGTGACGTAAAGTCATAATAAATGCTTCTCCTTCAAACACCCAAAGCAAAGTTCATTGTCATTTTAAATCTTTACCAGTCTTTGTCACTATCCTTCAAAACACGAGGTTTCTCCCTATTTGTCATCAAGTTTTTTATCATTATAAAAATATAATATAATACAATTTAGTATGATCATGTGATCTATATAGATGTATAATAAGCTCAGGTCAGGATTTGCATGTTTAATTTTTACATGCTGAATGATTATCGAGCATTATTTCACCCATATTTTGACACTTTCACTTTAACATTAAAGTAGACACTTTACTCGCATTTAATATGTTTATAAAATCACATTCGTTCATTGTTCACATCCTGATGGTTTGTAGATTGGCTTTTAAGAATGAGAATGTGATATTCTAAAAGAAGAATGTGATATTCTGGTGTTTGCATCAAATGAAATGAACAAATGTGATTTTATTTGCAAACCACAATGTATTTATTGGTGAATGTAATTAATTTTAGTGAAACGTATATTTGTGGATCTCATTCTGTTTACTTTTTCGTTACGTTTATTTGTGGACCGTAGTCTATTTATGTGGAATAATGTAACAAAACTGCCTATATGTATTTGCTTTTAAGAATTTGTTGAACACCTGCAAGACTATGCTTTATAATGTTGTAGAAATGTATGTAAATAAGTGAATTATATGTTATTCTGTTTATAATGAGGCTTATTGTGAGCCACTGACTGACCCACTGACATTAATAAGTGTGTGTGTGTGTGTGTGTGTTGCAGGCGTATAAAGTGGCGTTAGACTCTTTAGGTCACAGTGAATATGCTCTGAAGGCTGGATTTCACCTTAATCCCAAATCAGTGGAAGCATCTTTACAGGTATGTTTGCCGTGTGTGAAATTACAGCTTTAGTGCAGATTAAAGCTGCTTTCTGGAGCTTCATGTGTTCAGCATTTGCACAGAAGCAGATGTTTGACTATCCACCACCATGCATCATATTCTGAATAAGAACTGTTCGGTTAGACGGAGAAAACAGCCAACACCATTGCCTCAAAGGAAACTTTGAACTTTGTAATCTTTTGATTTATTCTTCTACAGAACTGCTCATTTTGCAGCCTTGTAAACATGACTTTGCAGTAGGGATGCACCGATATAAACATTTTGGCCGATACCGATAACCGATATTTTATTTTTGTTTGAAAGGTGATAACCGATATGTTGGCCGATAAATCTATATCTAAATTTGTATACTCTTTGAGAGCCTGATTATAAAAAAAGGTCTCATCTTTAAAAGCCACATCCCAAACACTTCAACATAAGCAGCCTAGTTTGAACAGTGTACAGTGTACAGTCTTATTCTCCCATTACCAAATTCCATCATAAAAAGTCTTACAACTAAATAAAATAATGCATAAATAATGCAAACAAGTCATCTCAAGTCAATTGTTTCTGAAGGAAATAATGCATTATTTATTGCCTTTACGATATCGGCCAAATTTTCTTATCGGGCCGATACCGATAACAAGAAATTGAGCATTTATCAGCCGATACCGATATGGTGGCCGATATATCGTGCATCCCTACTTTGCAGTTGTGTGTTTTCATGTATCTGGGTCAGTCGTGTGATTTTATTGTGTTTTTTGCAGGGCTGCTGTAGTGATGCTGAGGCCCAGCAGGCCGGACGCTTTCACACCACGTCTCAGCCCATCCAGTGTGAATTACCCACAATCCCGGTCCAGATCGGCTCTCATCTCCTCCGAGGAGTTTCCTTCAATGAAAGCGCATCAGATAACCTCAAGCTTAAAACGGTACCCTGAACACACACTTCTGATCGATGACTAGAGATGGGATGAGATGAGATCCCAGCTGGAAATGTTTACAAAAATACACTAGAAGCATGCACATCTCAGACTCTGTTATGTGCAGATGATGTCTGCCTCATATTTCACCTCCAAAACAAGAAAGTTAGGCCTTTTTAAGACCATTTAGCAGTTTTTCTTTGTTAATTTTCATTTTGAGACCTTTTTGAAAAAATCTGTTCTCGGCAGGGATGCATTCAATTGATCAAAAGTGTTACTATTTCAAATAAATGCTGTTCTTTTCGACTTTCTGTTCATCAAAGAATCCTGAAAAATAACATGTATCACAGTTTCCACAAAAATATGAAGCAGCACAACTGTATTCAACATTGATAATAATCAGAAATGTTTCTTGAGCAGTAAATCAGCATATTAGGATGATTTCTGAAGATCATGTGACACTGAAGACTGGAGGAATGATGCTGAAAATTCAGCAGCGCATCACAGAAATAAATTACGTTTTACAACATATACACATAGAAGAGTTATTTTATATTGTAATAATACTTCACAATTGTAATTTATTTTTATTTAAATAAATGCAGTCTTGATGAGCAGAAGAGACTTTCAAAAACATCTTACTGACCTCAAATATGTTGAGTTGCACAGTAAAACATTCATGCACATTACAGTAAAAAGACTCCTCTTACTTGATTTGATGTTATCTCTTCCCAGCATGCCGTGCTGCAGCTGATCAAGGATGCGGTGGATCAGAATGGTGTGTCCGTGCGAGATGATTCGCCCGTCACAGAGGTGCTGAACCAGGTGTGTCCCTCCAGCTGGAGAGGAGCCTGTAAGACGGCCGTTCAGCTGCTGTTTGGACAGGCTGGACTGGTGAGTTACACACTTTTGACAAAGTGCATAAAGTCTGATCCACATTGCAGCTTGTTCCAGACAGGAACGGACCTGGACAGGAAGAAATGTGTGTTTTTTTTTTGGTCTTGCATTTACATATGCATTTTATCCAAAGCAACTTGCATTGTTTTTTAATGCATTCAAAGCAGTTTACTTTTTATCATTTTGAATTAGTTTTGAAAATTTCTAAATTTTCTTTTAAATGTAATGTTTTTATAATTTTCTTATTTTTTTTAACATTTATGCATTTTTTAAAAAAAATGTTACATTTTTATTTCATATATATTCAGCAACTAGCAAAATAAAACGTTTATATATTGTATTTTATTTTTAACATTTGTTTCAAATAACAAAAATGTTTTTCATGGTTTTAGTTTTCTGTAATAACCTTGATATTCCAGAATAGTTGTATTGGTTCACTGTCAGCAACATTCACACCAAAAAAACGAAAGTCTGAATACTGAGGATATGAAAAAGGCCTCCGTCTACAGGAAAATGATTTCTGAATAATCATAAAGTGGTTTCCATGACTCTGTCCTTGCTGTGTGTGTGGTCAGGGTGACTGTGACCTTTGGGCGTGTGTGTGTTTTCACTGGAGAGTCGCCGTCAGTTGAGTCACATTGAGGATACACCTGCGCTATTAATAACAATAGCCCACTTCCTGTTTAATAGGAAACGCCCTCCGTTTCAAATGCAACTGCATGCATTTCAAGAACTGTGGGAAATGTTTCATTTGTGTTTTCGGATGGAAACGGCTCCTGATAGTGATGACAATCAGGTTACTGGGGCTCTCAAGCATCCTCTTGGCATTAGTTTGACTGTGAAATGATTGATTATGATCACTGGACGAGCAACGCATGATTTATTCTTGCAGATCTTCATGATAGTGTGTGCAGTACAGTTATTAAACCTGATGGTGTATGTGTGTGTGTGTGTGTGTGTGCAGGTTGTGGTTGACACGGCTCAGATTGAGAATAAGGAAGCGTACGCTCCTCAGATCTGTCTTGAAGGATCTAAAGTTGTGATCCAAGTTCCATCCACATGGTGAGTAACTGTATATGATGAGATTTATGTAATTATAATGTATTATAGCAGATCCATGTCTTCTGTGTCTGAAGGTTACTAGAGTTCAAGCTGCTTTATTCACCACTTATTCAAAGTATTGACTAATGAATGTATGAACAACATTATTTTCTTAATGAAGACACTTATCTCGTTAATTTGGATCATTTTGAGTCCGTTTCAGGATAAGCACCATGGTTTCTATTAACTAGCAAATTGAAATTGGTTATGTAATAGTATTTATTTGTTTGTTTGTATTTTATTTACTTACAAGTTTACCATGAAAACAGACTTTCCTGATGATATGTCATTTTTTTCCCAGTAATATATCAAATAAAATACAGTGAAATAAAATAGCATTGAAATCTAATCTTACCTTCTAAATGTACTTTTGCCTTGTAGGTGTCTGAAGGAGGATCCAGCGACGATGTCTCTTCTGCAGCGCAGTCTGGATCCAGAGAAGACCCTCGGTCTGGTGGATGTGCTTTACACCGCTGTGTTTGACCTCCAGCGCTGGAAAGAGCGCAAGTCAGTGTCCGCATTAGTGCTGGAGTCATACCTTCACATAGATCCCTCTAAGACAAAACGTTTGGGGTTAAGATTATTTTTTTTTGTTTTTGCAAAAGTAACATTGATGCATTAAATTAATTAAAATTGACAGTAAGGACAGAAAGGATTTCTGTTTCAAATAAATGCTGTTCTTTTGAACTTTCTGTTCATCAAAGAATCTTGAAAAGTAAAATGCATCATGATTTCCACAAATAAAGTTGCAAGTTTATTTATGTGCTAAAACAGAAATCAAATAGTTTTGTTTGGTTAAGTTCATTTATTTAAAAGGAACCATGCACAACACAAATGTCGTGCTAGAGTTTGCTAATTTGCATCTGTCGTCCCTGGGCAAAAACTGCAGCACTCAATCACAATAAAAAATAAAAATAAATAAATGATAATAATATCACATTAAAAAGTGAAGTGACATTCAGCCAAGTATGGTGACCCATACTCAGAATTTGTGCTCTGCATTTAACCCATCCACATGACAATATCAGGACAAAATACAACATCACTAAAAAGTATAAACTATATAGACATAAAGAATAACAAAACTGTGGAGAAAAAAAACAACAATTACCAAAACCTAAAACTTTTTTTAAAAAGACTGTGTTATATATATAGTTATCATTTATTATTATTATTTTTATTTTATTTTTTTTACACCGAATCCTTTCGAAATACAGTCTAGAAAATAAAATATTTTTAAGAGTCACACACAATGCATGCAATATTTTACTGAAAATATCTATTTCTATGCAGTAAAATGACTACTCTTAAAGGGCACATATTATGCCCCTTTTTACAATATGTAATACAAGTCTCACGTGTCCCCAGAATGTGAAAATACCCCACTGATAATTTATTACATAATTTTGAAAATGCTTATTTTTAGTGGAAGCCAAAACATGCTGTATTAGAGTAAGTCTCTTTAAATGCAAATGAGCTGCAGTTCCCCGCCATCTTTACAGCTCATAACTGTAAACACGAGAAAGTGAATTTTGCATAATAGGTGCCCTTTAAAGCTGAAATAAAATCAATAAAAGCTATATAAAAATAAAAATGACAAAAAAATCTAATTCAAAATTAGAATACAGACTATAGTAGCACTTACATGATACTAAAATAAGACCAGTTGAAATGTATTTATTTGCTGGTGTTTCTGTGTTTCAGGGAACAGACTTTGCCCACCATTCAGATCCAGCTACAGCGAGACACGGCTGATTACGGCGGCCCTGTCGATCTCCCTCCGGAGAACAGCACCAAATCCTCCGGTGGCCTCCCCAAAACCATCTCCAAACTCACCTCACGCTTCACCAAGAAAGCCTCGTCAAATTCCAGCGCAGGCGGCAGCTACTCCATCCCCAGCACGCCGTCACGTAGCAGCGGCAGCTCGGACGACCGATCCAGCCGCCCGCACAGCCTCCTGCAGATGAGCAGCATGCCCTGCACACCTGACCCCAGCCACGCGCAGATCGCCAACGGAGCGTCCGCAGACGAGCAGGGCATGAACCTGCCCACCGACCAGGAGATGCAAGACGTCATCGACTTCCTATCGGGGTTTAACATGGGGAAATCCCAGCAGGCGTCTCCGCTGGTGAAGAGGAGGAACTCAGTGGCGTCTACGAATGCGGCCGACTTGAAGCCGCCCAGTGGAGCGGCTCAGCTCACCTCACAGTCTCAAGTGTCTCAAATGTTGGCGCAAACCTTGCAGCAACCAACACAACAACAGCAGCAACAACAGCAGCTTCCTTCAACGCCTAAACAGCAGCAAACGCAGCCGCAGTCGCAGCCGACCTCACAGACTCTGCCGTTCTACCAGCATCTCTTGCAGCCGATTGGTCAGCCGCAGCAAACGGCGCCGGTTTCCCCGCAGCTCTCTTCCCAGCAGCCTCCGCAGCCAAGAGTCCCCAGCAAGTGGCCCCAGGGTCCTTTAGGAGGCCTCTCGCCCATCGGGCCCTTGACGCAGTGGCCCACCCCGGGCCTGCCTGACCTCAGCTCTGACCTCTACAGTCTGGGGCTGGTCAGCACATACATGGACAGCATGATGTCTGAGATGCTCGGCCACAAGCCCCCGCAGGGACCCCGGAACAACACCTGGCCCAACCGAGACCAAAGTGACCAGAGTCTGTTCGGGGTGTTGGGAGATTCCATGCCCTTTGACCCTGCAGGTGAGCAGAGAGCGGTCAGCTCAGACAGGTTCAGAGCAAAACTCATGAGAACCAAACTTTGCCCCAGGGAAGGGAGGAGAATGACTATTCTGAACATTTTACTGAATAGAAATATTGCAAAAATACCAGAGGAAAAAAAAAAGAAAAATTACAAGAAATTACTAAATGAAAATATACATTTTAAAAAAATCAGATATGTGACAGTCCCAGCTAAAAAGGTATTTTATATATATATATGCAACATAAGAATGTAAGACATTTTTTTTCCTTAAACATTTTTTTAAATATTGATTTTTATTGTAATTTTTTTGACATACTTATGACATGACCATGACATACTTATATTATTGTATTGTTACTGCTTTACTATTTGTAGTGGATTTAAATGCATACATGCTTTTGAGCTAATATCATCCACGACCACTTGTTCTGGTAAGGATTGAAAGACTGAAGCCGCCACAGTAGTTTTTACACACATAAATCCGTGATGGGTTCATGTCACCATCTGCACTTGATTAATTGCATTACTTTTATTGCAGTAATTAATTGCTGTGAAAGAACACATTAATGACTAATTTTAATGTATTGAACTTCGTTAGAAGAATGACTTGAACACTTGAATGACTTCAACACTTGAATGCACATAATAAGAGGGGTTGTCACATCATAACACAAGTTTTCTCATTACACATTGTTAAATATGCCATGGTTTTTATATTGTGTGAGTGTGTGTATGTAGTGGTTCCTGTGATGCAGCAGGTCACTTTAGTGCATTAGTGGTGTGTGTGTGTGTTGTACTCTATTATGTGTTTTTGCTGTGCTGGACAGTTTAAACAAAGAGCAGGACAAAGCGACATGCATCACACTCTCTCTCTCTCTCTCTCTCTCTCTCTCTCTCTCTCTCTCTCTCTCTCCATCTCTCCGCTAGTGGGCTCGGATCCAGAGTTTGCGCGTTATGTTGCTGGGGTCAATCAGGCCATGCAGCAGAAACGACAGGCACAGCATGTTCGTCAGCCCAGCATCACCCGCAGTAACTGGCCACATCCAGATGAGCAGCACAGGGGCTGGACACACCCAGAGTACTACAGCGAGGGGTGAGACGCTCTGACCAATCACAGCACAGCACCTCATCGTGAATTATTTCAGTGTCAGGTTTCTATCTTAGTAAAGTGCAATAGAGATATGCTTTAAATGCTCTGATTTCTGATGCATTTCATTTTTAAGCGCATAAAATAGTCGGAAACTTAATTCAAACACTCGGCTGTTGTTATGAAGTGAGTTTGGAGTAAAATGTGTTATTAAATGTGGTGTTTTCACGTGCTTTCAGATGGAGCAGCATTTAGTATACAGAGCCGCAGTTCACTGAAGCTACGCAAACAGCTGTCATCATCATCGCAAACAAATTCTTTGATTTCATAATCGTTTGATTGTCATCTGTGACTTTTTTTTTTTTCTTCTTTCTTCACGTAGCTTGTCAGAGAACTACAGCTCTTTGGATTAAATGCTGCTCCATCTGAAAGCATGTGATGGAGATTTACTACTAATCACAGAACACTGGAGTAATGATGCTGAAAATACAGCTTTGATTTCAGAAATAAGTGACATTTTATATTCACATAAAATAAAAAGTATTTTTGATTGAATAAATGCAGCCTTGGTGAGCAGAAGAGACTTCATTCAAGAAAAATTTAAAACTTTATTATTCCTAACTTTGGACCAGAAATGTTAATATTGCTGTTAATAATTATATATATATATATATATATATATATATATATATATATATATACATATTGATATTGATGTTTGTTTTCAAGCAGGGAGGCGGTCAACAGCGGCTGGTCAGCCAATCAGGGGGATTCAGCCAGCTCCAGTGACGAGACGTCCTCAGCCAATGGGGACAGTCTGTTCTCCATGTTCTCTGGGCCTGACCTGGTTGCAGCTGTTAAACAAAGACGGTAACAAGCATTTAATCTGTTTATCAGACACTTTCATCCGAAACTATTCATCCGGATGGTGTGTTTGAGATGAGTGCGTCCCTCACGTTGAGTGTGTTCTTTAGGAAACACAGCTGTGGTGAACAGGAAGTGTGCACTCTGCCCTCTCCTCCGCTCCACCACGCCAGTGACGACAGTAACCAGGTACTAATGACTCTCTGATGCCACTTCAACTAATAAACACAAGTATATTCCATCATAATAAGAGGTGGAGTTTAACAGTGGGTGTTTTTCTCACATGCAGCTGTTATTGTAAATATTTTTTATATTGTATATGGTGTTTGGATCTAAGAAGGTTTTGAGCAGGTTATAAAGTTGTGAAGGAACAATCCAGTTGATCAACTCTTGTTGCATGTGTTAATTGTCTTTCAGCAAAAATAAAAGAAATTATTTTATATAAAAATTTAACATTTTTTTAAATGTCAAATTTTTTTTAAATAACACCAGGCCACTATGAATACAAAGAGTACATTTCTCAGAAATTGAATGCTTTTGTTTTGGAAACTTTTTAAATACTTAAAAAACATTTCATTACTTGTCTTTGACCCATCCACTATTTTGTTTTCTATGTATTGCCATTTTTTTGCTTTATATGAAACTTTATAACAAACTTACCTATAATACATATAATAAAGTAAAGTATGGCATTAGCAATACCAGGGTAATTGGTTCCATTCCCAAGATGCAAGATCATGGGTTTGATTCCTAGGTCATGGATGCATGGTTATGGGTTTTATTCCCAAAATGAAATATTATGGGTTCAATTCCCAGGTCATGGGTTTTATTCCCAGAATGCAAGATCATCTGTTTGATTCCTAGGTTATGGGGTCAATGCCCTGGATGCAAGGTTATGGGTTTTATTCCCAGAATGAAAGATTATGGGTTCAATTCCCAGGTCATGGGTTTTATTCCCAGAATGCAAGATCATGGGTTTGATTCCCAGGATGCAAGATCATGGGTTCGATTCCCAAAATGCAAGATCATGGGTTGGATATCCAGGATGCAAGGTCATAGGTTTTATTACCATGATGCAATGTCATGGGTTATAATCTCAGGTCATGGGCTTGATTCCCATAATGCAAGGTCATGGGTTCGATTTCCAGGATACAAGATCATGGGTTAGATTCCCAGGTCATGGGTTTGATTCCTTGGATTCAAGGTCATGTGTTTGATTCCCAGAATGCAAGGTCATGGGTTGGATTTCCAGTATGCAAGGTCATAGGTTCGATTACCATGATCCAAGGTAATGGGTTAGATTCCCAGGTCATGGAATTGATTCCCTGGAGTCAAGGTCATGGGTTTGATTTCCAGGATGCAAGATAATGGGTTCGATTCCCAGTGGACAGGTTTGATTCCCAGGATTCTAGATGATGGGTTTGTTTCCCATGATGCAAGGTTGTGGGTTTGATTCCTAGATCATGGGTTTGATTCCCAGGATTCAAGATTGTGGGTTCAATTTCCAGGTCATGGGTTTTATTCCCAGGATGCAAGATCATGGAATTGATTCCAAGGTGATGTGTTTGTTTCCCAGGTCATGGGTTTGATTCCCAGGATGCAAGTTCATGGGTTTGATTTCCAGGTCATAGGGAAATTCCAAGGTGATGGGTTTGCTTCCCAGTTCATGGGTTAGATTTCCAGGATGCAAGGTCATGGGTTTGATTTCCATGTCATTGGTTCGATTTCCAGGTCATTGGTTCTATTCCCATCGATAAAAGTTGCTTTGGTAATAGGCATGAATTTAAATTTAAATAAATTTTTTGTTCTTTCTGTTACAGGACAGCAAAACCAAAACCTGGCCCCCTAAAGCCCCCTGGCAGCACTCCTCGCACACTAATACCATGCCCAATCCCAGCTCTTCCCTCTACCAGATGACCATCCCTTCCAGCCAATGGGGCGATTCCATGCAAATGCTGCAGTCTCCAGTGTGGTCAACGGCCAATGACTGCCCTCCATCCTCCGGGATCTCCTCCGGCTACCCGTTCACACAACAACAACAACAACAACAGCAGCAGGTTTCCCAGCACAAGATCCTGAGCAAAGGCTTCAAAACCTTCCCGCTCAAACCCGAGCATCGACCCTCATACCTGCACCAGTATTGAGCTGGACTTGGCTGGTAGAGGTCACTGACCCTTTTCGCATATTTTGAGTTTAAGTTATGCTCAGGATGTAAACCCAGATCGACATTTAAAGGCTTTGAGTTCAGAGCCCAAACGGGACACCACTAAGAGACTTTATGAAGGGGCTTTGGTTGTGTCAGGGCAGCGGAAGGATGTTATTTTATTATCAAAACTCGGAGCAGTAGAAATCTAGCTGGGATTGTTCATATTGTGGTGTAAGCCTGTTATAGACTCCAACCTTGTAAACTAGAAGTGTTTTTATAGGGAAATTTGCATTTAACACAGTGGTTAATAACATTTTTGTACACAGATGCGTGTCAAACGTCTCCAAACAGAACGTAACTGCCTTCCACGCTGTCCAAACGATGCATGCTTCATGTTAACAGCAGCTAGTTGGACCATTTCACTGGCGGCACGACTGAAGCCTTCAGTCTCGTGGCGGCGTTCGAGTTTGAGTTTACACAACTTTTTTGATATGCATGGCCACCGTGCTCACTCACAGCGCACTATAGCAGTCGCATTGCGAAGATCCGGACGTCCCACATAACGATACTGTGTTTAAATAGCTGTAACTGCCAAATTGTCACGTGGGACGAATCAGACTGTAGCTCTCAGCTACTGTTTCATAGCTTGTAAATGACTCAAAAAGAAACAAGAAGAACTATAAATAATTTACTTTTTATGAAGAGGCTTTGAGCAGGCTCGGCAGAAATATAATAATCATAGCAGAGGTGTAATTTGAAAGAAATACACTACTTTTTCCACATCTGAGAGATAAAAAAAAATAAAAAATGCAAATAAAAAAGGATGTTAGCAGCAACTTTGTGCCATGTTGTTTTGAATAGCACTTGCAGATATTTTCTCTAACCAAAGTATTGTTTAAGAGATGGAATATGGTGCTTTAAATGAAAAAAAAAATAAAAAAATTTAAAATGCAGTTTGGGAGCCGTAGTAGTAGTTCTATCTAGAAAAAGAAGAGAGAAAATACCCTTTTATTAAAAACGCAAACCTTCTTGTATGGTCTGTATGTGTTAATTTTCCCATTGGCTTTTTTCAGAACAACACTAACTCTTCCCATAAAAATAACATGTATATCTTTCAAATACGATATATTTCTTGTACAAATATTGACAGTATTAATCTTATTTTTGTATTTTCTTACACATTATACCATTACTCTATAAGTTAGCGAAATATAGGCTTATTTTCCCAAGATGTGAAGCACACTTCTTTTTTTTTCTTTTCTACGGAGTTTAACTATCTTCTTTCTACGGAGTTTACCAAATACGCCATTATAAACACTAATAAATGGTTATGGTCGGATTGAGGTGTTTTTTTTTCTGGGTTATTTTGATTCCCGTTGGTTTCTGTAGTTTCGGGCTGCATCTGAAAAGCCCAGAATGTTCATTTCGTGACGTTTGCTGATGCCAATGTTGCCTGTATTTATAATATGACCATGTTTTCTGAAAACTAACATACTTACCATGTTTACAGAGAATTGTTTGCTGTATATAAATGTATCTTTTTATAGTTCTGTGCTTTGCACAATCAAAATGTTAGGTTCGTTGCTTCGTCCGTGTTTTCCTCCCAAACTGTTTCGGCTTTTTTTTTTTAAAGATTGAACATCTTCGATGACCTTGGACTGTAACGCTCTACATTTCTCAGCTGTGTCAAAATGGTTTACTAGTGGCTTCAAAAAATAAAAGGAGTTAAAAAAAATAAAATAAAAAGAAATGACGTTGCCCTGACCAAAGACATGAGGGGCGACTGCTTGGCTTATGTTGCTTATTGTTCACTAGAGCTGGCAACTGATTATTTCCAAGTGTACCAGCAATGCAAAAAAAATAAATATATAACATCTGCTATCATTTCATCTTTGACTCCTTTTGCATATGTTTCAACGGAGATATTCTGATGCTTTTATATATATATATGCTGCTGCTTCTATAAAAGTGCAAGTTTATTGTGGTTATATATTTATTATACAAAGCATTGAACTAAAAACATGAAATTATGCACATAAAAATGTACGCCTAAATTAACATCTAGAGTGTTATTCCTATCAGCCAATGCAATTGTGGTAAAAAATAAAAGAAAAAATAAAAGATTTATATATATATAAGTAGTATTGTAAATTGTAGTTCCGTAGTAATTCAAATGCATAGTTGATATATTTAAAATATATATATATATATATATATATATATCAGCAGTGATATTTTAACCTAGTCATGTTTTATAAAATGTTTTAAAATTAAATCAATGTAAAAAATCCTTTTTTTTTTTTTATTGGCTACACTTACAGTGCATTGGATAACATTAACAATTGTACATCATCAATAAGCATAAAGCATTTTTCCTTTAACATTTAGCAATACCTTTTTAAAGTCAAATTCCTTTTGTGAAAGATAATAAAATTAAGATCAATCCATAACTGTTGTACATAATATAGTAGTTCATGTTCGGTGCTGGATTCGGTAATATTAATGGCACGTAATTTTATTGACAAAAACAAAAACACACACACACGCACACAGAGGATACTGAACAACTATTTATTTCTCTTCTTGAATAAAAACCTCAGTTAGCCCCGTTTGAAGCCCTCTAAGAGCACACCCTGTACAACTGCTCCAATTCAGAAAACAAAACCAAATCATAAACCTGCCAATCAAATTCCTCCAGAGCTCTCGACACACTGCACTTCTGTCCTGTTTAACTCTGGATTCACTTCACATCTGACTCCAGTCAGCACCAATATCTGCTCGGAGGTTTCCCATCATGCCCTGATCCGAGTCATCGTTCAGACTGCGTTTCACTAGCTGCCTGCGTCTTGTAATTCGTAGTGCTTTTTAAAGGGAGTGGTTGAGCTCATAAAAGTAAGAGGTGAAAACTATGAATAGAAGACGAGGTGAACTCTGAAAAAATATAATGCAGAACCAGCTGAGAGGGAGCACTTCTCCTCCAAATGTTACGCGTTTTTGGATCTTTGAAACTTAAATTAATAATATGAAGCACACCAAAAAAGAATAAACTCCTGTCTTACTAGACAGTCGAAGAGGAGAGAGGGATCTGATAACAGAGCGATAGACCGCTGGTATCTGAAACATCACATTAACACACAAGAGGATCAAACCGGAAACAGAACTATTCACAAAAGAGGGCTTCTAGGACTCATTATAGACACTTAATTCAGTTTAGACTGAGCATCAAACGTGACATCTTAAGAGCTCTGGTCTTCTGAATCTATACTTAAATACTGGAAATCATCAAAAAGAAAAAAAAAACTAATACATTTCGACACAGTCAGTCAATTTCTGGTGTATGAGCATTTTGAAATCGCATCAAATTTCGCCTCCACATCATGTGGGACACACAAAACAAGCGTAATTTGTCTTTAAAGTGCACATGAACACAATTTAAAGGGTTTTCAGGATCTTTCCAGAAGATCTTGGCGTTAAACAGTGATGGGGCTCTTAGATAAACTGACATCAAAAGGCAAGAACAACTCAAAAAAAGTTATCAAAATACATATTGAGGAGAGAGAGGACTTAAGGACAAAATCAAGAGTTGAATTCATCAATACATTTGATCATGAACCAGGGTGTTTCTGCTAGACATTATCCACAAAAACAGATATTTTGGGGGCCGAGATAACCTTATGAACTAAAAAAACACAAGTACTTGTACTACAAACCATGTGAAAGTATTAAACGAAGTGAAAGCAGCAGGCGTTTGTTTAGTTTGGGTGGCAGCCTCTAAACTGGGTCTTCGATATTAGAGAACAGATCCAAAAAACATGGCATAATAAAGCTATCGACTGAGGAGCGCTCACAGTATCAGCGGGGAACCGAATATTATCAAATACCTTCCTCTGTTTATTACGAAAGGAACTAATGGTTGACGAAAAAATACCAAATAATAATAATAGTCATCATCTTTCCATGGATGGTATCTTGTACACAGATTATTCCTCTGAATGTATCGAATGCAGGTCAAACGGTTCCAAAAAACAGCAAATGTTTTGATCTCTTTTTCTAAAAAAGGAAGGAAGGAGAAAATAAACTGTGTCCAGCTGGTGTTAGACAGAGAGAGGCAGTTCCTGTAAATCAGGAGTCGAAACCAAAGCGTTAATCTAGACGTGATGATCTGAGATTCTTGGCTGCTGGGATGATCTGGTCTTCAGGTTAAACTACGCCGCCACTTTATTCTCCTTCTGAAACAAACGTCAAACACACAGACACAAAAGAAAAGAGGAATATTAAAAAGGCACTTGAATTTAGAGACATTTCAATCAATTTACTCGTTCAGTATTCCAATATCAGACGAATAAGACCAAACGCCAAATGTGACCCTGGAGCACAAAAGTGTACATTTTTCGAAATTGAGATTTATACATCATCTGAAAGCTGTGTAAATAATCTTTGTTATGACCGGACAATATTTGTCTGAAATGCAACTGTTTGAAAATGTAGAATCTGAGGGTGCAAAAAAATCTAAATACTGAGAAAATCATCTTTAAAGTCATCTAAATGAATTCTTAGCAATGCATATTACTAATCAAACATTAAGTTTGGATATATTGACGGTAGGAAATTTACTAAATATATTTTAAAAAGTTTTAGTAACAATAAAGTGCTCCGTGTGCACGCATCGACCAGAAGTGCGTTTCCCAGAAGCACCGTTAGCTAACTGTAGTCGTAAACAGTGTTGGCTGTAATTAGTTACTGTCATTTAATTAATCTTTCCTTGATAAAAGTTAAGTGAGGGATTACTCTTATTTTTTCTGTTTTATTTAATTATGTGATTGAATTTAACACTGTATAGACTGCACAACATTTATATATAGAATAAAATAGTGGATTTAACATCAAAACTTTGTCTAACCTTAAAATGCATGCTTTTATGTACCCTTAAATACTTTAATTATTGAATTAATAATAAAATAGGTAACACTTCAGTGTCCGATTCTCACTTTTAAATTGTTGGAAATTAGCATGAATATTACTGGGATACCGGCTTTTTATTATTACTTAAAAACACATATTAATGTCTTATTCTGCAAGACTTAATTCTAAATCCTTAATCCTACCCAATACTCAACTACTTTACTAAATATTAATAAGCAGTAATTAGGAGTATACGGAGGCAAAAGACATAGTTAATAGTGAGCTCCATGAGTTTTTCCTAATATAGCAACTCTCATCTGACTAAAGTAATCAATCACTCAATCTTGTTTTTACTTAAATGTATGCATTTAGCAGACGCTTTTATCCAAAGTGACTTACATTGCATTCAGTCTAACTATTTTCTCTTAACGTGTTTCCTGGGACTCGAACCCCCAACCTTGTGCTTGCTATCGCAAAGCTCTACCACTTGAGCTACAGGAACACTTATTTATACTTGTCATAAAACCACTACTGTGGATTTTCGTTACTGGAGCAAATGGGAATGCAAAAATGACTAAAGAACCCGGCTATCAACACTGTTTCTGAGGAATGTGAAAAGGGTCCATTGGTCCAATTCTGTGGTTAGAGGAAGTACTAACCCTGTGCTCAAAGTCAGAGAACTCTCGCCCTCCTCTGCTGCCTCTAAAGCCGCCCCTGAATCCCCCGCCGCGGGAGGGCATGAACGAACCCCTGCTAGCCGCTCGCCCGCGGCCGCCACGGAAGCCCATGCCGCCGCCTCTGCCCCGGAAACCCCCGCGTCCTTGATTGTGACGCAGAGGAATACCGAACGTCTCCGAGTTCATCCTCCTCTCCTCCGCCCAGGTCTGCCTCCGCTCCCTGAGAGGGAAATCAACCAAAAACACGTCAGGAAGCAAATCAACAGCGTGTCTGTAAAAGATTCAATCACAAAAATCAACCTCTGACAGGACACCTGCCTAATTTAACAATCCCAGAGTCAGCTATATTTGAAGTCTGATTTAAAAATGCATTAATAAGAAGCTATTGACAAATTTGCAATAAAGATTTCACTGTATGAATGTGTGACTTAAAGGGATGTAACGATTAACGCGAGCTGGTTGAAAATCAATTCAAATATGTGATGATTCAAACCCGTTGAGATGCTAAAACTGTGATTCAGGAGTTTATATGAATGCATGTCTGAGGGATCTTACGGTCTTTAGAAAAGTTTTCAATTTTTTCTTTTCATCTTGCTTCTGTATAAAGCACATTAAAGTTCATAAGTGCAGGCCGCTTTGTTTACAGCAGTAACCAAGGAAACGCTTTAAGCTCCACCTGCAGGAGGAAATTGAATCTGCATCGTTCAGCTCATCTGCTGTTTCTGTTTCATACAGATATTTATGTATAGTTTAACAAAACTGAAGTCAAATCATTCTGCTTTTGCTTCAAATTTCAAAATTATGCAATCTAATTTAGACTAAAAACTGTTCATGTTGCATGCATGCTGCATCTTTGTTTGGATCATGATTCAAATGCAGTGGTTGCCTCTCATTTTAAATGGAAAGAGCACAGACAAAGCCTTGTTTTGTTGAAGAGCTTTCTTTTATTTGTGTTATTTATTTGATTTGGTGTTTGTTTTAAAATTTCAATTTAGTTTTGTTATTTACATTTTGTTTTTTAGCGGATACTTTTATCCAAAGTCACTTACAAATGAGGACAAAAGCAGCAATCAAAACCAACAAAAGAGCAATAATATGCAAGTGCTACATTAGTATATTTTTTAAAATGTGTTATATTTGAGTTTCACAAAGAAACATGCAGCACTTGGTCCAAGCAATAATAAAAGTCTTAAATCTAATTTTGTTAAAAAAAAATTGTGAATCGAATCGAATTGTGAGTTGAGTAAATTTGTAGTAGGCTAAAATGCAACCTAAAAAACACAAAGTGCAATTTTTGTTGCTTTGGTTATATCATTTGATCAGGATCCTTAAAAAGTTTAAGAAATAAACCATGCTTATTTCAGTTAGTCGACGTATTTCCTACTAAATCAACTGATAATAAATCAGACTAACTGAAATAAGCCTGGTTTATTTCTTAAACTTGGTTTATGAACCAGGCCTCATGTTTTCAATACTTTGTGACAAATTAATTTAAACATTGTTTGTAATAACCGGTTACTTTTAAAATTAAGAAATCCCACTTACACTTACTCGTATTTCTATTTTAAGAAATAAAAATTACTTAAATATGATTCAGACTAGAATTCACAAGTGTAGCTTCATAAACATTAGTAGCATGGAGAAACATTTACATAGAAAAAAGAAAAGAGCACACCTTCCAAAAGCACCTCCTGATTTCTCCTTTCTAGAAAAGACAGAAAAGTGTATGCCAATTAGATGATTCATTCACAGTTACTTCAAAACTTTACCACAACAAATTACTACACTTAAGGAAGAATGACTCAATCACTCAAAAGCATTTATCACCCTTTTTGAACTTAAACATTGTAGCAATGTAATGTGCCAATTGTAGCATTACTGTACAACCTACTACTGTTCAAAAAGCCTATTGCTGAATATTGCATACTGCTTCATAACTTGTGTAACACCTGTGAACATGCTGTTAATGGACATTATTGCTGGGATGAAGATATTGATCTCCCGATTTTGATCGATCATTTTAATGAACCGATACCAATTCTCAAATCCCAAGATCAATTTTTAAGTCTATGCTGTTTTCAGCTGATGTGTACATAAAGCTGTCCATTGTTACTTCTGATAAGAAACAAAGTTATAGCTTTCAAATTCTGTCAATTCGGTTTCAAAATTTCAACAACAAATGTTGTTTCGGTACTCTTTAATGTGTTGATAGACATCAATAATATGACCATTCAATATCCGTAGCTCAGTCAACAGGACAAAAAATATCTCTAGAGAGAAGTATCTTGCTAAATATATGCATTATATGTTGTTTACCAAATTTTCTGGGAAATAAGCTTTCACAGCTGTATTTTAGTTTGTCTCACATTTCCGAATGGAGATTGAATTGCAGACGAATCAAATGGTGAAATCTGCACCAGTACCCAGCCCTAATGAACACCCTAGAAACATTAGTGCAGATTAACGAGGTCTCACCTGGAGTCGTCACACGAGATGTTGTCGAAGAAGGACTTGGATTTGTCATAGTAACAGTTGGGTCCCAGAGGATCCTCCTGATCAGCGTTGCCTTCACTGTTCTGGGTCTCCACGCCTGAATCCGTCTTCTCCTCCCCGTTCAGAGTCTTCTCCGATGTCTCACTCTTCTCATCTGCAGCACAGAGCGACGTTATAAAACTGATATTAAAGATTCAACTTAATGATAGGTATTTCTGTCGGTTTGTGTTGATGTACTACAGTTTTCCCACATTGCACCTTTAATCTTGAGTTTGTTTTGGAACTCGCGGTCGATCTCCTCTTTATTGAACTGGGCGTTGGCACTCTCAAAGTCAAAGTCATTCTCAAATTTCATTGGTCCATCTCTACGCCCGTTAAACCTGCCCCGCCCACGCTGACCGCCGCCTCCTCCACCACTGCCCCGCCCCTTTCTCACTGGAAGAGCACCGCCTAGACAGAGAAACAACCTTTATCATGAATGTATCGCTTAAGGTCCTGATCGTGATATTGTAAATGTGACCCTGGAGCAGAAAAGCAGTCTTAAGTCTCGGGTGTATTTATAGCAACAGCCAAAAATACACCGTATGGGTCAAATTATCAATTTTTCTTTTATGCCAAAAATCATTAGGATATTAAGTAACAATCATGTTCCATGAAGATATTTAGTAAATTTCCAACTGTTAATATATCAAAACTTAGTTTTTGATTAGTAATATGCATTGCTAAGAATTCATTTGAACAACTTTAAAAAGCGATTTTCTCAATATTGAGATTTTTTTGCACCCTCAGATTCCATATTTTTTCGATTACAAAGAAAAAATCGAGCCTTATGACTGGTTTTGTGCAGCAGGGTCACATGTCAACATTTGTAAAGGGCTCACCACCAGAATGCCGTTTGTTCGGGTCTTTGTTATCAGGCCTGTTTGAGTCTGATTCTGGCCGAGGAACCTTCTGAACATCAGACACTGTAGCTGAACAACAGATATCACAATTAATGGCTGCAGGTGGAAAAACTCACTTCTTCAGCTATGTGATTCTCACCTTTCTGTTCCTGGTTTTCAGCAGATTTCTGGGTGTTGAGAGCGGGTAGGGTCACTCCAGGGCTCCTCTGACTCACAGTACTGGTTGCAGCCGTGGGGGGGGCGACCGGGGCCGTCTGGACCCCATGCTCCAGGGTCGGGGTCTTCCTCGAGGGCTCCAGAGATGGACTGGAACGACCTGAAAGAGAGGACGCAATTTAGACTCACAAAAACACCATGACAATGCGGGCAAGGGTTAATTAATGGTAAAATGCCTGATTGGCTTTGTATCATGTAACACGATGAACATCAGTTTGAGTTCATCCATTAGTTTTTAATTTACTGAAAATTTACTCCCATGCGGATGACTTGGTTTCACATTTTATCACTTGCTCGCCAATGGATTCTCTGCAAGATGTATGAAACAAATCCATCAAGGCTGAAATACAACAGTCCATAATGCACTGAAAAAAACATCAAAATCCACCCACATATTCGTTTTGGACTGTTTTGGCTTGTAAAGGGTGCTTGATCTGCGCAGATTTCTCTCCTGATTCAGACGAGAAAGTAGTAAAGATAGAGGCATTTTAGCTGGAAACAAAGGTGGATTATTGTGATGTTTTTATCAGCTGTTTGGACTCTCATTCTGACGGCACCCATTCACTGCAGAGCATCCACTGATGAGACACTGATGCAATGCTACATTTCTCCAAATCTGATGAAGACACAAACTCATCCTAATCTTGAATGATCTGAGTGTGAGGACATTTTCAGAAAATGTTCATTTTTGGCTGAACTACTCCTTTAAAACAACATGAAATAACCACCATTTGTAATGCATTTAACTTCTGTAACGTGCATCACAGAAACGAGACTTTCGTCCATTCAGAGCTGATAGCTTTTGATTACTATAGTCAATAATACTATCGTGCATTGCTTGCATCAACACAAAATATATTTCAAGGATAGGTAAAGTTCAAGTAAAGTAATGAAAACAAAGACCAGCATTTATTATTTTGATTTCATGTTGGCTTCAAACTAAGACAGACTTCGAAGTTACTAACAGACCAGAGAAGAATGACACATGCTGTGATGGTGCATAATGACGGCCAAAAGACGAACACACTAAAGCCATTCTTCACACGTTAGCGTCGGCTCTCAGTTACCTTCGGGTTTGGCTGCACTCAGCGAGCGAGAGTTCAGGGACAGAGACGTGAAGCTTCCATAACAGCCAAACATGCTTTAAGATCCACCACTTTCTTAAGCAATGCTTAATCAATTTGCCATATTTATTTAAACATATTAGAAAAAAGGTTTTGTGCATCATCTTCAGGTAAATATTACTGTATTTGCAGAAAATTTATATTTAAGATCATTCGAACACATAGGAGTTGCAAAATGACTGGCAAAGGATTGAAAAGAGCAATATCTCATATAATAATGTAACGTTTTTAAGGCAGGACTCGAGAAGGGTCAACTTTATTTTCTCTGGTTCTTGGCATATATTATGTGCACAATTCATTAAATGATATGCAATTGATATGCAAATATGCACATGTGAATATTCTGTCTGTCTATTCAACAGTTTTTATCTAAAAATGGCCAGCGATCCTCTTAACTTGCACTCTTTTCTATGCCACATCAGCAGCCAATAAGGCTCATAGATATCCCAATATTTCCCTGGATGATAACATACATTAATAGTTTTTTATATTATGTTTAAATATGCAAATAAGTTATTATTTAACTGCATATATTTCCAGAGATAGAGAAGACTGGATAGAGCCAGGTTGAAAAATGTTTGATTTTGCTGATGTACTAAATGTTTTTACAAAGGGAAGTTTGGATTACATCCCTATATAAATAAAAAAAATTAAATAATAATAATTAAAAAAAAAAAAAAAAAGTCCACCATATTTTTTGGGACTAAAAACCAGTTAATGATTTGTGAACAAACCCCTGTGTGAAAACCTTCTGAATACAGAAAGGAGCAAAACTCTAAAGTGCTGCTGATGAGGAGAAAAGAATAGCCTGAAATCTGCAGAAGCAAATAGATTTTGATTTTTTGAAGTTTATTACCACATCAGCACTATTTCATAATTACACATTAGGAAACAATACAGTGGTACACAATACAAAATACCAAAGCAAAGTTTCGTAAATAAAAGTCTATAAAAGATTCTTTCAATTTACTCTTGAAAAAACAGTAAACATTTTTCTAAGTTCATCATATAAAACCAGTTTTGTCCTGATGATAACAGTTGTCTCATGACATTAAATACCAGGCAGACCAAGACGGCAATATTGTGATTTTGGTGCAGATTCCAATAGATAAAACGCTATAAAATAAACATGTGAATGTGTATTTCTAATGATTCTCTCCATGCCACGGAAGCAAAATAGCTTGATATTGACTTGTGCATGCTTTTGCATGTAGGGGTCAGAGTCTGGTTTGATATTTGGCAAACAACTCACCAGTTGTGACCGCTGCTCCGAACGGCTGGGGTACCATCGGACTGGAGCTGAACTGGCTGTACGGGGCCCGACTGAACGGGGCATATGACTGGAAGGAAGGAGCCGTGGGGCCGGCGCTGGATGCCAAAGAGGACTGCACACAAACACAAGAACAAAACAGGTCAATAATCCCTCTGCCTTCTGTTCTGCAGATACACCTGTACGTGTGATGCTCACCTGCACGATGGCGGGATCCTGAGGAAGGTTGCAGGTGGGTTTGGGCGGCTCGCACACCGTCAGGTCTTTGATGTCACTTCCTCTGAATATGATGTACTCAAAGACATCCTCTCGAGGAGGGATCGGTCTGTCCGTGGGACGGTCCTCAGTGCCAAAGGACTTCACTAGAGAGAGAGAAAAAAAAAGAAATCACAAAACAAGCAATGTTAGTTATTCATGTTTACTTTATATTGGTGTACGTGTATTCGATTAGGCCAGATCTACAAGTCAATTAGCTAAGTGTTGTTCTCCCTGTATTAAAACTTGTGTGTAAATGTGTTTGTCCCTGGAGTCTTAAGTCTCTGGGGTGTATTTGTAGCAATAGACAACAAGACATTGTATGGGTCAAAATCATTGATTTTTCATTAATGCTAAAAATCATTAAGATCATGTTCCTTAAAGATATTTGTAAATTTCCTACTGTAAATATATTAAAACTTAATGTTTGATTAGTGATATGTATCGCTAAGGAGTTCATCTGGACAATTTCAAAGTCAATTTATAAATGTTGTTTTATCCTAACAAACCATACATTTAGTCATTCAGCAGACGCTTCTATCCAAAGCGATTTACAATGACAGCAATCGAAATCAACAAAACTGCAATGATACGCAAGTGCTATTAATGAACAATCACTCACATTTTTGAACATAGACTTGAAAGTGCATGATCCAAACCTACATTTTTATAATTAATGACTTAAAAAACATTTTGTAACATGATTTTGATGTACCATTTCCATGTTAATGCAATGTTTGAATTTTAAATGGGTTTCAAAGGATGTATAATCAAGTGATTTATAATTTCTGATGATTTCTAAAGTGCGAGAGAAAAAGGCAACAAAGATGACGTTTTTTTTGTTTTGTTTTTTGACAAAGGTCTGAACTCCTGTTATGATGTAGGTTTTTGGTGTCCACTCTTGCCATAAACTAATCAATTACTTTTCCTACATAATTTCTAACAAAAACGATTGGTAAAATAGCTATTTAGGAGTCTTAGACCTTTCCAACGATATATAGTTTGTCATGATTAGATTAGGATTTAATGGTAATATAGTGAAGTAAACGTAGACGGCCCACCGAGGGGTCAGATGACACTTAAAATTAATTATAACTAGTTTTGTGCTCCAGGGTCACATATTTGCATATATAGTGTGTATATTAAGCCAAGGCAACAAGAGAGTTCTCTTCTGTGTATGTGTGTGTGTTTATTGTTCGTACCTTTAGCCAGAGCTACAGTGCTGTTCTCGGTGTCGATCGTGTATAAGACTCCTTCATATCGGATCTCGGCCTTTGAGATCAGACTGATCTTGCTGCCGATGTAAGGCGTCCCTCCGCTCATCTTTCGACTGCTCTGACCTGCCTTGAGTAAGGTTTTATCGCACAGAATGATGTTTTTCTGTAGTTCGATGAAGATGCTAGTTTGCTCTCAGCAGGTTTAGCACGACAGATGAATTCTGGGAAACGCGCCTCCGTCTCTCTCGCACCCCCACGCTGGTATCGCGAGACTTCGCGGGATTTTAGCACAGACGGTCTCCCGTTACATTGAGACTTGGTTACATTGGGAATTATGTAAGGGATGGGAAGTAAACAAAGGCAGTTGAATGTCAGTTGTTTTACTGAATGTCAGTTGTTTGACTGTAAAACAATTAACTCTTTCTTATTAAAGCCCGTGAAACTTGATCATGAGCGCTGAGGCATTTCGTAGTTGCACAATTAGCTACATATCAGGCAATTCAGATCTATCTATCTATCTATCTATCTATCTATCTATCTATCTATCTATCTATCTATCTATCTATCTATCTATCTATCTATCTATCTATCTATCTATCTATCTATTTATCTTGTAACCATAGGTTGTCAATCACAAGGGGACAACTGTTAGGTTTTGGCCCTCTGACGTCATATCCATTCCCACAATGCCATAGTAACACGACTGCGCACTCGCGCTCGTGGACGCGCACCAGCAGAGACAGCCCATCACACACAGAGAGCGAACATGGCGGGCGCCTCCGACCCTCTGGAAGACATGCTCTTCTCCGAGGTGGACGAGAAAGCCGTGAGTGATCTGGTGGGCTCGCTGGAGTCTCAGTTGGGGGGCCAGAGCGAGCCGCCCGCCGCGCGCAAGAGCAACGCGAGACAGCAGCAGCAGCAGACAGGAGGACCAGCTCCTGCAGACTCTGCATCAGAACCACAACAACAAGCGCAGCAGCAGCAGAATGCGCGGAGAGCAGCGCGCAACCCGGATTCTGACCCGAAAGACGCCAGCATGGATAAGCACTCCAAAGCCATGGAGAAGGAGAGCCCTCTGAAGTCGCACGGCAGCATCATCATCATCACTACAGCAGCAGCAGCAGCAGCATCCGACGCTCCTGCACCGGGCAACAAAGGTGAGAGCCCGAGGGACACCCGCAAGAAGCACCCAGGGAATACGCGCGCGCTGCGCTCCGCAGCATCCCACAGTCTCAACGGCAACGGAGGCGACGCAGCATCAGCATCAGCATCCTCACCCAGCACGACTGTCACCGTGTCCAGTAACCCGCAGGCGATCGCGCTGGACCGCGGGACGCCCACCATCGCGCTGCACCGACTCCCGCGTCACATCATCGCCAGCATCGCGCAGAATGGAAACGGCACGTCGGTGTCCGCGTTGGTCCAGCAGGGCGCGCGGATCAACCACAGCAAAACACCCGTTGACAACAACGCGATGCCAGCGGCGACCTCGGCCTCAGCAGCGCCTGTCAAACCCGCTGTTAGTGTCAGCGCGCCCGCGGTCCTCAGACCTGCGCAGACGCAGACGCAGACGCATGCGCATGCGCAGCAGAGGGCCGTAACGCCGCAGCTGATTGTCAGACCACCGCAACAGCAAACTACTATACAGCTGCCGCCCGGATTCACCATCCCACCAGGTACTTCTGACTTACTAGTGTTTGATGTCCTCTGCAAACTCTGAAAGAACTAACTCAGCTGGAACTCTGTTAACGAAGAAGTGAGCAAAACCTGATTGACAGAAACTAAATCTCTTATATTTGAGCTTCTCGCTCATTATTCTGCACATCAGTCAACCAGCTTCATCCTGTCATGCTTTTAAGAGCACTTTTTGATGCTCTTCCTTCTCTATCTGCTTTACAGTAAATGATCCTTTAAAAAAGTCCAAATGAACCTCATATACAGGCATTATTTCGTATATTTGTTTACAAGACTCCTTTAAAAGCATTTAAACAAACATTTAGCATCAATTTTGTTTTCTAACATCACAAGAAACATAAATTCTGCCAAGTGTGTCTGAATATATAAACGTTTTGGTTCTATTAGGGACAAAAAAAGTGTTTTCATCCTCTAAGCTGAAGAACATGATTTGCCAAATATCAAATTGTTCAATAAATACAAATGTATTTAGTGGCTCCAAAAAGTATTTAGACACTTAAGTGACATACATACATACATTTCAAACTTTTTTTTTTCAGATGTTGTACTTGATAAGTGTGTTTGTGCTCTCTCTCAGTCATAAAATAATCATAACAGATGCATAAGAATAGGAAAATAAGACTAAGTTTTAATCTGCATGTATAATAATTAAAAAAAGAATAAACAAATATGGTTTTCATTATTTTCATTATTTTCCAGGAAATCCTGACACATGCTTGCTTTGACATTTTGTTATGTAATACAATATTTTGTTGCTCAAGTCTATAAAACCAGTCAAATCTGAACTTTATCTGAACTCTGATCACATTGCTTTTAACAGTGAAGGCTGTATGAGTTTAATTGTGTGTGTGTGTGTATTTGTGTGTGTGTGTGTGTAATGATCAAAACAAACTGCTCTGTTTAAAACACCTAAACATCTTAATTTGAATGTCTTTAGTGCAGGTCGTTTACATAAAGCATGCTCTATATAAATACATTTTCCTTGGACATTCCATATATAATACATTTATATAAAAGTAATAAAGATAATCAGAAAATAATTCGAATTCATAATAAATAAATAAAAAATTATAAAAAATGTCGAATTTTTAATAAGAGCATATTTGTGACCCTGCAGCACAAAAGCAGTCTTAAGTCTCTGGGGTATATATTTAGAGCAATAGCCAAAAATACATTCTATGGGTCCAAATTATATTTTTAAATTGTATTATTTTTCTTTTATGCCAGAAATCATTAGGATATTAGGTAAAGATCATGTTCAATGAAGATACTTTGTAAATGTCCTACCATGAATATATCAAAACTTCATTTTTGATTAGCAATCTGCATTGCTAAGAACTTCATCTGAACAACTTTAAAGATGATTTTCTCAGTATTTAGATTTTTTTGCACCCTCAGATTCCAGATTTTCAAATAGTTGCATCTCAGACAAATATTATTCTATCATAACAAACCATACAGCAATGGAAAGATTATTTATTCAGCTTTCAGATTATGTATAAATCTCAATTTTGAAAAATTGATACTTTTTTAGCATCATTCATTCACATGAAGACTTTTTTTGCTTTCAGAAGAATCCAAAGGCTTCAGTTGTTGATTGTAACCTTTGATGCTTCAAGCATGGTTTGGTGATGCTTTGTTCAGTTTTTCAGAGGTCAGAGGTCAGAGGTGAATAACCTGTGTGTGTGTGTGTTTGAGGGATGGTGCTGGTCCGGACGGAGATGGGTCAGCTGGTGATGGTTCCTCAGCAGGCTCTGGCTCAAGCTCAGGCCCAGAACAGCATCTCACCGCGGCCCTCCACACCCACCAGTGTGGCCACGTTCAGGGTCACGACCCCACAGGTACATCCCATAATGCTCTAGACCCACAGCGATCTGACAAACAGATCAGCGATCTCTCTCAAATTAAGAACCAAATTGTTCCCAAAACTCGTGCGGTAGACTCGAATGAAGTCATACCTAATTCATTTAATCAAACCTTTTTTATTTAATACTTTTTGATTGTTTTCACAAAGGTTTTTCACGGATATAACTGAAAAATATCTGCTGAGATTGAACGCAGTCCTCTGCAAATTAAAGATGCGTTTGCTTGCTTCTCCTGAATGAAAAGTAATTCTCCCTAAGATTGAAGTCATTTGAAATCTGCCTCTTTTATATTTACAAATGCACTTTTGATGAAAGGAAAATATCAGGATGATCTCTGATTCTAGAGTTTCTCAAAGACACATCTTGTTAGTTATTTTAGTTTGAGTTTATGTTTTCATTTTCATTAAAGTTTTAATAATTCAGTTGTATGGTTTTGCAACTGCATTCTTTTTTTTACTTTTATTTCTGATTTACTTTTAGATATTTTATTACATCAAGGTAAACTCAAAGGAAACTATGCTGAAATAGGATAAGTTAGTTTTTTTTAAATATATGTTTTGTTTTTGTTTTATTAAACTATAATAACCGTGGTCACCAGAGGTCTCTCACATTTGAGCTAATAATCGTAATCAAATCATATACTTATATCAAAAAGTTTTAATCAGTGAAAATAAAGATACACTACAGAGATTATATTCATATGGTGATCTTTAAACTCACTCCTGAAGTTTTCACACAGCTTTAACATAAATAAATGAACTTAATGTGATGTATATTTGTCAGTCAGACATTAATGAAACAGGTCAGGTTTATGTAATATTTCTAATAAACCGATTGTGTTTTAAATACACAATAACTAGGTTTAGATATTAATCATCAATAAATCTAGATGGTTCGGATATCTAATAACTATTTGCATCTATTTGCTTGATATTTTGATATTAACAATTATATTTTGAAAACGCATTTATTCAAATATCTTAGAATAAGCATGGATCTGTTAATTGTGAAAAAATTTAATTTAACATTAAAAATGCGTTATTTTACATTAGAATACTGTTAAAAAGTGAATTATTTGAATTATTATTATTGTTAAAAATGATATATATATATATATATATATAATTCATTTATTTATTATGCATTCTAATTATTTTATGAATATATTAAATTACCTTGAAGTAAAGAACAATGCATTATGTATGAAATGTGCTATTTTAATACATTTTCCTATAGCATGCTTTATATAAACGAACAGAAGACATTCAGTGTTATAGGGCGTTTGGGTGTTTTAAACAGAGCAGTTTGTTCTTATAAAATGAAACAATGGACCAGAAATCAGATTTCTTTATTGTTACAAATATGCATCACATAAAGTTTATTAAAATGGTGTAATCCAAATGCATGGAAATTATAAATGCAATAAAAAAAATCTTAACCCTATTAACACTGCATAGATGCATACATGCAAACCACAGACTGATGCAAACATGCCTTTGATGAAACTCATTTGTCAATAAAAGAGACATTAATTCAGAAACTTTCCTGTCACTACTTTCTTGTATATATATATATATGTATAATATTTAATATATCATTTTTTTCTGTTGCTACATTTAAATAATCAGTGCACAGAAATAATTGTCATGTTGACCGACTGTAGACTGTTAAACCTGGTAAACTGTTTCTCTCTTCAGTTTTTTCTTCGTGTCAGCAGTGTTGATGAGGGTCACTGCTGACATCTAGCGGTGTACTTGAGTCAGTGCTGACATCAGCTCTTCTCGTGCTAAAATAAGCCTTTTTCTTCAGTGCTTTGTAAATGAACACTCCGTTCTCTCTTAACAGTTTGTATCAAATACATGGCTTCTTCACAGTGGTTTCAAAACATCAATAAGAAGACTATAAAAAAAATCTAGTTCACATATTAATATCCATGCTCAGAATATGCTCACCATTACAAATGCTCCTCTTAGTTTAATGCCATTTTATTTACAGTTACAAAACTAAATTTAAATATAATTTTAATTGTCTTAATAGTTGTTCATAATAAGAGAATATAAATTATTAAACATAATTATAATTTTATATAGAATTTAATATATATGTATTTATGTATGTGGGTATTAATATATTTGAAAATATATTTTTAATAGCTTTTTCT